>NC_091160.1:51534140-51574140 GCF_040958095.1 Procambarus clarkii | reverse complement strand
TCTGCCCCGCAAACACAACTAGGTGAAATCTCCGCCCCGCAAACACAACTAGGTGAAATCTCCTCCCCGCAAACACAACTAGGTGAAATCTCCGCCCCGCAAACACAACTAGGTGAAATCTCTGCCCCGCAAACACAACTAGGTGAAATCTCCGCCCCACAAACACAACTAGGTGAAATCTCCTCCCCGCAAACACAACTAGGTGAAATCTCCGCCCCGCAAACACAACTAGGTGAAATCTCTGCCCCGCAAACACAACTAGGTGAAATCTCCTCCCCGCAAACACAACTAGGTGAAATCTCCGCCCCGCAAGCACAACTAGGTGAAATCTCCGCCCCGCAAACACAACTAGGTGAAATCTCCGCCCCGCAAACACAACTAGGTGAAATCTCCGCCCCGCAAACACAACTAGGTGAAATCTCTGCCCCGCAAACACAACTAGGTGAAATCTCCTCCCCGCAAACACAACTAGGTGAAATCTCCGCCCCGCAAACACAACTAGGTGAAATCTCCGCCCTACAAACACAACTAGGTGAAATCTCCGCCCTACAAACACAACTAGGTGAAATCGCCGCCCCGCAAACACAACTAGGTGAATATACACACAGGGGCCGGTGGCTGACTGGACAGCATGCTGGACGCGTGACTTTATAGTCCCGGGTTCGATTCCCGGCGCCGGCGAGAAACAATGGGCAGAGTTTCTTTCAATCTAATGCCCCTGTTACATAGCAGTAAATAGGTACCCCGGACTTAGTCAGCTGTCACAGGCAGCTTCCTGGGGGGTGTTGGACGCCGCTGGTCAAGAGCAAGTCAGCTGAACTGCATTTATGCATCTTCTCCCTGACAACGACGGAGTCAGCAGCACGGCATTAAGAGCGTCTTTTCCTGGTGCGTAGTCTCTCCATCGCCCTGGGGCAGACTTCCTCCTACACGGCAGACTTCCTCTTGCACCAGAGCTGGTCACACGCTCGCTCACTCCCTTTTAGCTGGTATGTGGCCAGTGTAGACGTACATAAAGTGTACATATATCTTTTGTAATAAAACTAAGAAAACGCCTCGACGTTTGGTATTTTGATTACTTCCCGCTGCCAAGCCGAGCCTGCCTCACCCAGCGGCGCTCGTTGGGCGCCCGCCCAACACTGATACACTCCCAGCTGACTCACACCGCACCCGCACCTGCCTCGCCATGACTCTCCACCTTGTCCCTGCCTCTCGCCTGGCTTGACGTCTCCTGCCGTCGCCTGACATCTCCTGCCATCGCCTGACGTCTCCTGCCGTCGCTTGACGTCTCCTGCCGGCACCTGACGTCTCCTGCCGCCTCCCGACGCCGACGTCGCTACAGCGCGACGCCTGTGACGACCTGGTCATCTCCGCCTCGCGCAGGAATACCCCTGCAAAAAAAAAAAAAAAAAAAAAAATCTCCTCCTCGTTGACTGGATTGCGGGCCCAGCAGCCTTCAGCTCTAGTTAAGTACCCTTTGTTATTTGTATAGTAGAATAAACGTAGACTAGCATGGGCACTCTATAAACTTCTAATTTATATGGACAATGGATACTTGCATAGGCCTCATTCGCGCAATTACTCCTACAGTCTGCGGTCTCGTTCACCTTCTGAGAGTGACTTACTGACCCCCAAGTGCTTTGCCTGAGAATACTATACTACCCTTAGCTCTCGATTGCTCTGCTACCATTCCCATTGAAACGGACAGCAACTCAGTATCAAACATGACGCAAGCCCCCACTACAGGGAGTCCTACCTCGAACATCGTTATGGTTCTTACACAGTTTGTCGACATACGCCCATTTAGTGGCAAGGATCCAGCTCTCCTGGAATCGTGGTTTACTAGTGTAGAAGCTAGGGTACGAAGTAATGGTACTGCTGCTATGGATGCAGACTATATCAGTATGGCGACATCCACCCTTGATTATAAGGCTGGAGACGCACATCTCGTGGCAGAATCATACGACCTAAAGAAGATAGTAAAGTGGGAGGAATTTAAGAAATTCTTTCGTAGGAGAAACGCAAGAAATGCGCAACGCTTTTGTCAGGCATCTAAATAAGCTACATGGCACGCTAAAAACAGCCTTGACGAGTTCTAGGTGGGATACTAACGGAAGCCTCACCATAGACAATGTGTGTAGACTACTGACGTTTGGTACTATGCAGCGTCATGCCTCCGAGGTCATACTGAAGGACATACGTGTTGGACGTCTCAAGCGTTGTTATGGCCATACAGCCACTATACATTTTTGTTTCCGGCCATACGGCCACTATAATTTTTTTGTTTTCAGCCACTATAGGAAACTCACACTGAACATAATGTTACTTAGGTACACAATCAAGAATGGCAGATCGTCGAGGACGCCGATGATAGCGTGCCGAGAGGTGTTGGAGGCCGCTGGTCAACAGCAAATCAGCAGAACTGCATTTATGCATCTTCTCCCTGACAACGACGGAGTCAGTAGCACGGCATTAAGAGCGCCTTTTCCTGGTGCGTCGTCTCTCCATCGCCCTGGAGCAGACTTCCTCCTGTACCAGAGCTGGTCACCCGCTGGCTCACTCCTTCTTAGCTAGTAAGTGGCCGGCGTAGACGTATATAAAGTGTATATATATCTCTTTTGTAATAAAACGAAGAAAACGCCTCACCGTTGGTACTCTGATTACTTCCCTCTGCCAAGTGATCTCCACCTGACTCCAGACTACACAACATAATTTTCAACAACAATCTCGTTACGTTGGCGTTACAGGTGTGTGTGTGTGTGTGTGTGTGTGTGTGTGTGTGTACTCACCTAGTTGTACTCACCTAGTTGTGCTTGCGGGGGTTGAGCTCTGGCTCTTTGGTCCCGCCTCTCAACCGTCAATCAACAGGTGTACAGGTTCCTGAGCCTATTGGGCTCTATCATATCTACACTTGAAACTGTGTATGGAGTCAGCCTCCACCACATTGCTTCCTAATGCATTCCATTTGTCAACCACTCTCACACTAAAAAAGTTCTTTCTAATATCTCTGTGGCTCATTTGGGCACTCAGTTTCCACCTGTGTCCCCTAGTGCGTGTGCCCCTTGTGTTAAATAGCCTATCTTTATCAACCCTGTCGATTCCTTTGAGAATCTTGAATGTGGTGATCATGTCCCCCCTAACTCTTCTGTCTTCCAACGAAGTGAGGTTCAATTCCCGTAGTCTCTCCTCGTAGCTCATACCTCTCAGCTCGGGTACTAGTCTGGTGGCAAACCTTTGAACCTTTTCCAGTTTAGTCTTATGCTTGACTAGATATGGACTCCATGCTGGAGCCGCATACTCCAGGATTGGTCTGACATATGTGGTATATAATGTTCTGAAAGATTCCTTACACAAGTTTCTAAAGGCCGTTCTTATGTTAGCCAACCTGGCATATGCTGCTTATGTTATCCTCTTGATATGAGCTTCAGGGGACAGGTCTGGCGTGATATCAACCCCCAGGTCTTTCTCTCTCTCTGACTCTTGAAGTATTTCATCTCCCAAGTGATACCTTGTATCTGGTCTCCTGCTTCCTACTCCTATCTTCATTACATTACATTTGCTTGGGTTAAACTCTAACATCCAATTGTTCGACCATTCCTGCAGCTTGTCCAGGTCTTCTTGAAGCCTCAAGCTGTCCTCCTCTGTCTTAATCCTTCTCATAATTTTGGCGTCGTCAGCAAACATTGAGAGGAATGAGTCTATACCCTCTGGGAGATCATTTACGTATATCAGAAACAGGATTGGTCCAAGCACAGAGCCCTGTGGGACTCCACTGGTGGCTTCCCGCCATTCTGAGGTCTCACCCCTCACTATAACTCTCTGCTTTCTATTGCTTAGGTACTCCCTTATTCACTGGAGCGCCCTACCAGTTACTCCTGCCTGTTTCTCTAGCTTATGCATCAACCTTTTATGGGGAACTGTGTCAAAGGCTTTCCGACAGTCCAAAAAATGCAGTCCGCCCATCCTTCTCTTTCTTGCTTAATCTTTGTCACCTGATCATAGAATTCTATCAAGCCTGTAAGGCAAGATTTACCCTCCCTGAACCCATGTTGATGGGTTGTCACGAAGTCTCTTCTCTCCAGATGTGTTACTAGGTTTTTTCTCACAATCTTCTCCATCACCTTGCATGGTATACAAGTTAAGGACACTGGCCTGTAGTTCAGTGCCTCTTGTCTGTCACCCTTTTTAAATATTGGTACTACATTAGCAGTCTTCCATACTTCTGGTAGGTCTCCCGTTTCCAGTGACCTACTATACACTATGGAGAGTGGCAAGCTAAGTGCTCCTGCACACTCTTTCAATACCCATGGTGAGATTCCATCCGGCCCAACAGCTTTTCTCACATCCAGCTCCAATAGGTGCTTCTTGACCTCATCTCTTGTAATTTCGAACCTTGCCATGGTCACCTGGTTTGCTGCCACCTCTCCTAGCACCGTGACTTCTCCCTGTTCTATTGTAAAGACCTCCTGGAACCTTTTGTTGAGTTCTTCACACACCTCTTTGTCATTCTCTGTGTACCTGTCCTCGCCCACCCTAAGTTTCATCACCTGTTCCTTCACTGTTGTCTTCCTCCTGATGTGACTGTGTAGTAGCTTTGGTTCGGTCTTGGCTTTATTAGCTATATCATTTTCATACCTTTTTTCAGCTGCTCTTCTCACACTAACATACTCGTTCCTGGTTCTCTGGTATCTCTCTCTACTTTCTGGTGTTCTGTTATTCCGGAAGTTCCTCCATGCCCTTTTGTTCAGCTCCTTTGCTTTCAGACATTCCCTATTAAACCACGGATTCTTCCTTTGCTTCTCTGTTTTTTCCTGTTGGGCTGGGACAAACCTGCTTACAGCCTCCTGACATTTTTGGGTGACATAGTCCATCATGTCTTGTACAGACTTGGTTCCGAGTTCTGTGTCCCAATGTATATCCCATAGGAATTTATTCATCTCCTCGTAGTTTCCCTTTCGGTACGTGTGTGTGTGTGTGTGTGTGTGTGTGTGTGTGTGTGTGTGTGTGTGTGTGTGTGTGTGTGTGTGTGTGTGTGTGTGTGTGTGTGTGTGTGTGTGTGTGTGTGTGTGTGTGTACTCACCTAGTTGTGTCTGCAGGATCGTGCATTGAATCTTGGATCCCGCCTTTCGAGCATCGGTTGTTTACAGCAATGACTCCTGTCCTATTTCCCTATCATACCTGGTTTTAAAATTATGAATAGTATTTGCTTCCACAACCTGTTCCTGAAGTGCATTCCATTTCCCCACTACTCTCACGCTAAAAGAAAACTTCCTAACATCTCTGTGACTCATCTGAGTTTCAAGCTTCCATCCATGTCCTCTCGTTCTGTTACTATTTCGTGTGAACATTTCGTCTATGTCCACTCTGTCAATTCCTCTGAGTATCTTATACTTATATTATGTGTGTGTGTGTGTGTGTGTGTGTGTGTGTGTGTGTGTGTGTGTGTGTGTGTGTGTGTGTGTGTGTGTGTGTGTGTGTGTGTGTGTGTGTGTGTGTTTGTTTGTGTGTGTGTGTGTGTGTGTGTGTGTGTGTGTGTGTGTGTGTGTGTGTGTGTGTGTGTGTGTGTGTGTGTGTGTGTGTGTGTGTGTGTGTGTGTGTGTGTATGTGTGTGTGTGTGTGTGTGTACTCACCTATTTGTGCTTGCAGGATCGAGCATTGACTCTTGGATTCCGCCTTTCCAGCTATCGGTTGTTTACAGCAATGACTCTTGTCCCATTTCCTTATCATACCTAGTTTTAAAAGTATGAATAGTATTTGCTTCCACAACCTGTTCCCCAAGTGCATTCCATTTTTCCACTACTCTCACGCTAAAAGAAAACTTCCTAACATCTCTGTGACTCATCTGAGTTTCCAGTTTCCACTCATGTCCCCTCGTTCTGTTATTATTACGTGTGAACATTTCATCTATTTCCACTTTGTCAATTCCCCTGAGTATTTTATATGTCCCTATCATATCTCCTCTCTCCCTTCTTTTCTCTAGTGTCGTAAGGCTCAGTTCCTTCAGACGCTCTTCATATCCCATCCCTTGTAACTCTGGGACAAGCCTCGTCGCAAACCTCTGAACCTTCTCCAGTTTCTTTATGTGTTTCTTCAGGTGGGGGCTCCATGATGGCACGGCATACTCTAAGGCGGGTCTCATGTAGGCAGTGTAAAGCGCCCTAAAAGCCTCCTCATTTAGGTTTCTGAATGAAGTTCTAATTTTCGCCAGTGTAGAGTACGCTGCTGTCGTTATCCTATTTATATGTGCCTCAGGAGTTAGATTAGGTGTCACATCCACTCCCAGGTCTCTTTCTCGAATCGTTACAGGTAGGCTGTTCCCCTTCATTGTGTACTGTCCCTTTGGTCTCCTGTCACCTGATCCCATTTCCATAACTTTACATTAACTGGTGTTAAACTCCAGTAGCCATTTCCCTGACCATCTCTGCAACCTGTTTAAGTCCTCTTGGAGGATCCTACAATCCTCGTCTGTCACAACTCTTCTCATTAATTTTGCGTCATTCGCAAACATTGACATGTATGATTCCACTCCTGTAAACATATCATTTACGTAAATTAGAAAGAGGATTGGTCCCAGCACCGATCCTTGAGGTACTCCACTTGTTACTGTACGCCAGTCCGACTTCTCGCCCCTTACCATTACCCTCTGGCTACTTCCTGTTAGGTAGTTCTTCACCCATACTAGGGCCTTTCCGCTTACTCCTGCCTGCCTCTCAAGTTTGTATAGCAGTTTCATGTGCGGTACTGTATCAAAGGCCTTTTGGCAGTCAAGAAATATACAGTCTGCCCAGCCTTCTCTGTCCTGCCTTATCCTTGTTACTTTATCATAGAATTCTAAAAGGTTTGTTAGGCATGATTTCCATGTCCAGAACCCATGTTGGTGCTTCTTTACAAACCCAATGCTCTCCAGGTGCTCAACAAGTCTTAGCCTAATTATTCTATTATTCTGTGTGTGTGTGTGTGTGTGTGTGTGTGTGTGTGTGTGTGTGTGTGTGTGTGTGTGTGTGTGTGTGTGGTGTGGAAAAAAAAGTAGTTAGTAACAGTTGAATGACAGTTGAGAGGCGGGCCGAAAGAGCAGAGCTCAACCCCCGCAAGCACAACTAGGCGATTACAACTATTTGAATACACACACACACACACACACACACACACACACACACACACACACACACACACACACACACACACACACACACAGACTTGTGCCCGAACTGAGGGGCATGAGCTATGAAGAGAGACTACGGGAATTCAACCTAACGTCGCTGGAAGACAGGAGCGTTAGGGGAACACGATCACTATATACAAGATTCTCAAAGGAATTTATTGGTTAGACAATGACCGTTTATTTAACACAAGGGGCACACACATTAAGGGACACAGGTGGAAATTGAGTACCCAAATGAGCTATAATGACATTAGAAGGATTTTTTTAGTGTCTTAGTAGTTAATAAATTAAATGCATTAGGAAGTGATGTGGTAGAGGCTGACTCCATACACAGTTTCAAGTGTAGGTATGATAAAGTCCAATAGGCTCAGGAACCTGTACACCTGTTGATTTACAGGTGAGAGGCGGGGCCAAAGAGCCGATGCTCAACCCCAGCAAGCAAAACTAGGCGAGTACATAGAAAAGGTAATGAAGATAGGTGTAGGGTGCAGGAGGCCAGACACAAGGTATCATTTGGGAGATGAAATTCTTCTAGAATCAGAAAGAAAGACCAGGGGGTTGATATCACACCACACCTGTCTTCTGAAGCCCAAATCAAGAGGATAACATCAGCGGCATATGCCAGGTTGGCCAACATAAGAACGGCCTTTAGAAACTTGTGTAAGGAATCCTTCAGAACCTAGTATACCACATATGTTAAACCAATCCGGGAGTATGCAGCTCCAGCATGGAGTCCATATCTCATGGAGTCCTTCTCCATAAAACTAAATTCGAGATGGTTCAGAGATTGCCACCAGCATAGTCTCAGAACTGAGGGGCATGAACTATGAGGAGAGACTACGGGAATTAATCCTCATGTCACTGGAAGACAGGAGAGTTAAGGGGAACATGATCACCAAATACATGATTCTCAAAGGAATTGATAGGGTAGACAAAGACAGTTTATTTAACAACAGGGGCACACACACTAGGGGACACAGGTGGAAATTGAGTTCCCAAATGAGTCATAAAGACATTAGAAAGAATGTTTTTAGTGTCATAGTAGTTAATAAATGAAATTCATTAGGAAGTGATGCGGTAGAGGCAGACTCCGCACACAGTTTCAAGTGTAGATATGATAGAGCCCAATAGGTACAGGAACCTATACACCTGTTGATTGACGGTTGAGAGGCAGGAACTGAAAACCGAAGCTCAACCTCCACAAGCACAACTAGGTGAGTACATGTAGGTTAGTACACTCACACGCACAGACCAAACACACACACACACATACTTCAAGAGTCAGAGAGAGAGAAAGACCTGGGGGTTGATATCACGCCAGACCTGTCCCCTGAAGCTCATATCAAGAGGATAACATCAGCAGCATATGCCAGGTTGGCTAACATATGAACGGCCTTTAGAAATTTGTGTAAGGAATCATTCAGAACATTATATACCACATATGTCAGACCAATCCTGGAGTATGCGGCTCCAGGATTGGTCTGCACTATAAAAGTTTCTTGTTCCAGCACCTCAGTGTTGCGATTCAGAGGGGAAATGCCTGTTGCGTCTTGGGTACTAGTCCAACTTCAGAGGAATTCGAAGAAGTGTTTGACTTGCAACAATGATCAAACCCGTCTGTGACATTCATCAATGTTTCCCATTGTCGTGTTTTTCAAGAGATCCATAACCTTTAAGCACCTTTATGTATTATTACTTTTGTATCATCCCATGTATATATATAAATATATATAAATATATATATATATATATATATATATATATATATATATATATATATATATATATATATATATATATATATATAACTGAAAACTCACACCCCAGAAGTGACTCGAACCCATACTCCCACAACTGGTATGTACAGGGACGCCTTAATCCGCTTGACCATCACGACCGGACATAAGGAAGTGATAGCCGAGGCTATATGAACCACTTCCCCGCCGGCACTCGGATGGTAATCTTGGGCATAGCATTTTATCAAATCACCTCATTCTTTGGGGCACACGTGAGGAACACAAATGCAAACAAGCCTGAATGGTCCCCAGGACTATATACAACTGAAAACTCACACCCCAGAAGTGACTCGAACCCATACTCCCACAACTGGTATGTACAGGGACGCCTTAATCCGCTTGACCATCACGACCGGACATAAGGAAGTGATAGCCGAGGCTATATGAACCACTTCCCCGTCGGCACTCGGATGGTAATCTTGGGCATAGCATTTTATCAAATCACCTCATTCTTTGGGGCACACGTGAGGAACACAAATGCAAACAAGCCTGAATGGTCCCCAGGACTATATACAACTGAAAACTCACACCCCAGAAGTGACTCGAACCCATACTCCCACAACTGGTATGTACAGGGACGCCTTAATCCGCTTGACCATCACGACCGGACATAAGGAAGTGATAGCCGAGGCTATATGAACCACTTCCCCGCCGGCACTCGGATGGTAATCTTGGGCATAGCATTTTATCAAATCACCTCATTCTTTGGGGCACACGTGAGGAACACAAATGCAAACAAGCCTGAATGGTCCCCAGGACTATATACAACTGAAAACTCACACCCCAGAAGTGACTCGAACCCATACTCCCACAACTGGTATGTACAGGGACGCCTTAATCCGCTTGACCATCACGACCGGACATAAGGAAGTGATAGCCGAGGCTATATGAACCACTTCCCCGCCGGCACTCGGATGGTAATCTTGGGCATAGCATTTTATCAAATCACCTCATTCTTTGGGGCACACGTGAGGAACACAAATGCAAACAAGCCTGAATGGTCCCCAGGACTATATACAACTGAAAACTCACACCCCAGAAGTGACTCGAACCCATACTCCCACAACTGGTATGTACAGGGACGCCTTAATCCGCTTGACCATCACGACCGGACATAAGGAAGTGATAGCCGAGGCTATATGAACCACTTCCCCGCCGGCACACGGGGAAGTGGTTCATATAGCCTCGGCTATCACTTCCTTATGTCCGGTCGTGATGGTCAAGCGGATTAAGGCGTCCCTGTACATACCAGTTGTGGGAGTATGGGTTCGAGTCACTTCTGGGGTGTGAGTTTTCAGTTGTATATAGTCCTGGGGACCATTCAGGCTTGTTTGCATTTGTGTTCCTCACGTGTGCCCCAAAGAATGAGGTGATTTGATAAAATGCTATGCCCAAGATTACCATCCGAGTGCCGGCGGGGAAGTGGTTCATATAGCCTCGGCTATCACTTCCTTATGTCCGGTCGTGATGGTCAAGCGGATTAAGGCGTCCCTGTACATACCAGTTGTGGGAGTATGGGTTCGAGTCACTTCTGGGGTGTGAGTTTTCAGTTGTATATAGTCCTGGGGACCATTCAGGCTTGTTTGCATTTGTGTTCCTCACGTGTGCCCCAAAGAATGAGGTGATTTGATAAAATGCTATGCCCAAGATTACCATCCGAGTGCCGGCGGGGAAGTGGTTCATATAGCCTCGGCTATCACTTCCTTATGTCCGGTCGTGATGGTCAAGCGGATTAAGGCGTCCCTGTACATACCAGTTGTGGGAGTATGGGTTCGAGTCACTTCTGGGGTGTGAGTTTTCAGTTGTATATAGTCCTGGGGACCATTCAGGCTTGTTTGCATTTGTGTTCCTCACGTGTGCCCCAAAGAATGAGGTGATTTGATAAAATGCTATGCCCAAGATTACCATCCGAGTGCCGGCGGGGAAGTGGTTCATATAGCCTCAGCTATCACTTCCTTATGTCCGGTCGTGATGGTCAAGCGGATTAAGGCGTCCCTGTACATACCAGTTGTGGGAGTATGGGTTCGAGTCACTTCTGGGGTGTGAGTTTTCAGTTGTATATAGTCCTGGGGACCATTCAGGCTTGTTTGCATATATATATATATATATTGTGACGGTAAGGCGTTGGTGTTCGGCTGTTCAAAGCTAGGGGTATGGCCTCGTCACATAGTATAAAAAAAAATAGAAAATCTGGAACTTCGTCTGTGGTAAGGTAAGGAGAAGACACACAAAACACAAGTAAATTTTAACAATGAAATTTTAATTACGTTAAATAAACAAAACATGAATAAAATGGACAAACAAATTCGTATAATAAAATCAATCAATCAAAATAATAAGAATAATTAAATGACAATGAAAAGTTACGTTAAGACAAGTGAGCAAAATAACAAGAAGTGCAATAGACAAGTAAATGAGAGGTGCTGGAATATCGGCTTTAAGCTATCACCTCTCTCAGTACACGTGCGCCAAAGCTTACGTCTAGCAGGGAGAAGTGTTAACTGTGAAAGCACGGAATATTCTGAGGACTGAGGTTGTGGCGGCCCCAGACATCAAGTAGTATGGGGGGGTGGAGTGCACTTGCAGCCCGACCGGCGACCAATCAGAGGAGCCGGCAGCAAGACGGGTAGTTTGGCGGTTTGAGTCTGAGCAGGTGTTCCTGGCTGCATACGTTTTGCGCTCTGGCAAACCTTGCTGGTGTTGTTGTCGTTGTTGGACATTTCCTCCATAGTAGTTTTATATAGATGAAACGACGTATTTGTGGAGGGAAGAGCAGGCTCAATCTCTTGAAGGAGATTATCGTCACAACTCTCCCCCGAAGCCTGCGGTTCTGGAAGAAGTACGTCGTTATGTGGTGGAGTAATAGATGGAGTCGCTTCTACTTCATAAACTCTGGAGAGATCATGGGCTAAGATGTTGTCGGAATCTTGGTATAGCGTGTCTCCAGGTGGATTTTCTGCAGTTAGCAAGCCCATAGTAGAAGACGTTGAGATGAGAAGTGGGCGTGCTGCAGGAGGTGTAGGGTGGTGTGGTCCGTGTTGATGGTGGACCGAGCACTTTTCAGGTGTGGAGTGAAGTGCTGGAGCTTCAGGATGATGAAGAGTAGCTCCTTGCCAATTGTTCCGTAGTTCCTTGTAGCAGTAGTCGCTGACAGGTGTATTCTCCTCGCCTCGTTGCTGCATCACGACACCACCAACGTCGGTACCACTGGCGTCGACATGGAGGATGAAGGGCTTATCTGACGAGGTGAGAGTGGAATTAGAATAGGGCAAAGGAGCACGATTATTATCCTGAAAGCATTTGGGAAGATCATTAAGGATTTCGGAATTAGAAAGCGCTGACTCCTTGTCAGTGCTTTCGGGAGGAGAAGCTGGGAAGGTCTCACTGTGGATGTAGGGTTCTGTGAAGGTAGAACAGTTTGTCAGGACAGTGGGAGGAGTACCATTATATTGCTTCAGGAGGTTGACGTGGCACAGCTGGGTCTTCCGCCGCCTATCTGGAGTCTCTATTACGTAGTTGTTGTTATTCCTGCACTCTTTGACGCGGTAGGGTCCTGAAAACCTGTTTTGTAAAGGTGAACCTGGGATAGGGAAATATGCAAGGATGAAGTCTCCCGGCTTGAATTTTCTTACTTTGCTGGTCTGGTCGTAATGAGTCTTCATTCTCTCCTGGGCTTTCAATAGATTATCATGGGAAAACGGTGGACTCTCTCTAGAATGTGTTGAAGGTTTTGAAGAAACTGGGGCACATTCTGATGCTCACTGAAGGTGGCATCTCGGAGAGAGTCTTTGAAAGCCTTAAGGGGAGTACGGCACTTACGGCCGTAGAGCATCTCATAAGGAGATACTCCTAGGGACTCATTGGGGAGACTTCTGAAAATACACATTATAAGGTCAATCTGCTTATCCCAATCCATCGAGGTTTCACTACAAAACTTTCTCAAGAGTGCTTTGATTGTCTGATGACTACGTTCAAGAGAACCCTGTGAAGCAGGATGATAGGGGCTGGACAATACCTATTTGATGTTGAACTCCTCCAGTGTCCTTTTGAAGAGATCACTGGTGAAGTTGGTACCACAGTCGCTCTGAATCTCCCTGGGAAATCCGTATTGAGTGAAGATCTTCAATAGATGTTTTATAACCGTAGCAGCCGTGATGTTCTTCACTGGAACTGCTATGGGAAATCTGGTGGTAGGACACAGGATGGTTAGGATGTAGGCGTTACCTGAACTGGTCCGAGGTAAAGGACCCACACAGTCTATTATGAGTCTGTGGAAAGGTTCCGCAGGCACCTGTATGGGAATCAGTGGCGCTCTGGGAATGGAGATGTTCGGTTTGCCTGCCATCTGACATGTATGACACTGTTTTACGTACTGTTTGACGCTATTTACCATACCTGGCCAGTAGTAGTCTTGACGAATTCCATGGTAAGTCTTGTTGAAGCCGTAGTGGGAGAGCGCTCCGTGGACCAGGTGTATAATAGTGGGCCGCAGGCTGGTGGGAATCACAAGTTGTTCGATGTTGGCCCAATCGTCCTCCTCCTTCAGGTTACTGGGTCTATATCTGCGGTAGAGCAAGTCGTTCTCTAGGAAGAACCCAGGAATACTGTCGGGTTGAGTCTCAGCCTGGAAAAACAATGGTGTTAAAGTAAGATCTTCCCTCTGCAACTTACGGAACTCCAACTTGGTCAGATTCGGGGGTAGTTTCTGAGGGTCTTGAGGGACAGCGGTAGCAGTAGAGTCAGCTGGCTGTGGACGTGCGGCTTGTGCATGGGTGGTCACGAGAACCGGAGGAGAAACTTCATCACTCTCTTGAACCTCTGCTGGAACATACTCTAGAATAGGGTTACTTGGCACAGAGTTACACACCTGGGGTTTGTCCATGACGATGAGGTTGGTCGGTTGCAGGTCTTCTGCCAAGTCGTTGCCTAGGAGAAGTTGCACTCCAGGCATGGGAAAAGGCTTTTCCCTGAAGGCGACTTGGACTTCCCCGTTCACGTAGGGACAATCCAGGTGGACTCTGGCGAGAGGGTATGGAGTGGTAGCAGTGAGGTCAGTGATGAAGACAGTTTCTCCGGTGTAGGTGATGTTGGGCACAGCCGACTTCAAGATGATCGATTGTAGAGCCGCTGTGTCCCTCAAGATCTTCAATTTGAAACGTCCCTCCGGAATTGAACCGTTGGCAGAGACAGTTCCAGTATACAGGTGGTTACTGAAAAGAGAAAGATCATTAACATCAACACCAACATTCATCACAGGCTTACCGGACTTAGGAGGAGTTGGTTTGGGTTTTTGTTGGTCAGTGGTTCCCTTGTATTGAGACTTACCACACTTGTCTATGGTATGTCCATAGAGTCTACAATACTTGCAGTACAGTTGTGAACCAGCTAGATCGGGGCCCACTTTCTCGTAACTGTACCACGACTTCTTACTGGAGGATGGTTCGGGTGTCAGCCGGTGGATGAGGCTGTAAGTGTCAGCCGACTTAGCACACTTCAGGTAGTCGGTTTCTTCTTTATCTGCTAAGTAGAGGCGGACAGGAGGCGGCACACGTCTCAAGAATTCTTCAACAAGCATCAGGTTGACGAGTTCTGCAAAAGTAGAGACATGTGCTGCTTCCAGCCATTTCATGAAATATCTCCGTTTCGTGTTAGCAAACTCGAGGAAGGTAGTGGTACTTGCCTTCAGGTGGTCACGGAATTTCCTTCTATAACTTTCTGTGGAAAGTAGGTAGGCGTCCAACACTGCTTGTTTCAGAGTGTGGTAGTCATTCTCAGACGCCAAAGTACTGAGTGTGACTGCAGCTCTACCTGTAAGATGGACTCTGAGAAGTGTGGCCCATTGGTCGACAGGCCAACTGAGTTGATTAGCAAGGGTTTCAAAGGTGGTAAAGAACACATCAACTTCTGCTTCTACAAAGGATGGCATTAACTTACTTGCATGTGATATATTAAAACTGACGGGAAGATTGGCAGTAGCTTGCTGGCGTTGAGCGAGGTGTGAAGTTTCCAACGTGTATTCTCGTTGACGACACTCTAGAGCCAGAGTCGCTTGTTGCTTGTCATGTTCGCGTTGCATCTCCAACTCGCGTTGTTTGGTTTCAAGCTGTACGCGTTCCCGCTCCTGGAGTGTTTTAAGCTGTACGCGTTCCCGCTCCTGGAGCATTGCAACCTCACGTTCCTGGAGGGCGAGTTCACGTTCCTTGTGGGCGATTTCTCGTTCTTGTTCTTCTCTCCTCAAAGTAGTTTCACGTTCTCTGAGGGTGATTTCTCGTTCTTGTTCTTCCCTTCGTATGGCAGCTGTTCGTTCTTGTTGTTCGAGGGCTTCCCTTTTTTGTTCACGTTCAATCTTGGCCAGCTCTAGTTTGAGTTTCATCGTTGCCAAATCAGTTTTATCTGCAATATAGTAAGTTTCATGAGTTTCAGAGTCTATCTTACCTTGCTCTAGGAAATGATCCAGCAACAGGTTGTGTATTTCACTCTTGTTGGCTTGGTAGGGAACTGTTAGTTGATACTCATGTGCAAGAGTTTGTAATTCAGTCTTCTTGGCATGACTTAAAGTCCGTATTGCACCTGCTGGATCTGCACGGAAAGCTTGGAGACGAAACATGGTGAAATTAGCAAATAAAGGTACACGAATATTCAATAGTGAATGTCAGAAACAGGACAACGTGGCAACTGGTACCTATCCTGTGAGATCTTTAACAATTAAAGTTAAGTAAAAGATGTTAAATGATTAAATTAAATCAAGGGCGCAGGAAATCTTGTACCCGGTACTCATGTAAGAGGATAAGGGCAAGAAAATCCTACTAACAAATGAAACAGAGTTTCGAAAACAAATGAAACAGTAAATTGCCTCAAAAGTAAAATCGGTAGTCCAAGGATGTAGGCATACCTTGCCAAGTCTCTATAGGACATAAAGCAAGTTTTTCCTACTGAATTTAATATGATACTTACAGAATTAGCGAACTTTTGTGCTCTGAAAAAGTAAGCTAATTCCCTACCGTTGTATGTATCATCATCTCTGACTGACGTGTAGGGGTGCGAGGTGTCAACTGGTGACGAGAACTGCTGCTGAGGTCCCAATTCAGCAACTACAGTTCGAGCTAGAGGAACTATGGCCCTCTTTGTCCTCCTACAGTCAGATTGCAGAAGATTGGGTACTCTTGACCCGGGGCAGACCACAGTACCAGGGTACCTATATGATGATCTGTCAAAAATGAGAAATATTCAAGGGACAAAGATGGTAAATACGAGTAATAACACGGAGGGAGAGATGACCAATTAAGAGTATGACTGCGGCCTACAGTCACCACGTAATCCAAAGTTGTCTCACCTTCACTATATGTTACTCTCGTAATGCACAATACACCGCACCTTATAAAAAATGAAATTGAATATGAAAAACAGTAAAAACTACGTTAACAAAGTTAAATACGCTTACCATTAATTACCACTTGGCACCAGTACCTGAGTGAAGCTCCTAGGACAGGCCCCCATATAATATGTGACGGTAACGCGTTGGTGTTCGGCTGTTCAAAGCTAGGGGTATGGCCTCGTCACATAGTATAAAAAAAAATAGAAAATCTGGAACTTCGTCTGTGGTAAGGTAAGGAGAAGACACACAAAACACAAGTAAATTTTAACAATGAAATTTTAATTACGTTAAATAAACAAAACATGAATAAAATGGACAAACAAATTCGTATAATAATATCAATCAATCAAAATAATAAGAATAATTAAATGACAATGAAAAGTTACGTTAAGACAAGTGAGCAAAATAACAAGAAGTGCAATAGACAAGTAAATGAGAGGTGCTGGAATATCGGCTTTAAGCTATCACCTCTCTCAGTACACGTGCGCCAAAGCTTACGTCTAGCAGGGAGAAGTGTTAACTGTGAAAGCACGGAATATTCTGAGGACTGAGGTCGTGGCGGCCCCAGACATCAAGTAGTATGGGGGGGTGGAGTGCACTTGCAGCCCGACCGGCGACCAATCAGAGGAGCCTACAGCAAGATGGGTAGTTTGGCGGTTTGAGTCTGAGCAGGTGTTCCTGGCTGCATACGTTTTGCGCTCTGGCAAACCTTGCTGGTGTTGTTGTCGTTGTTGGACATTTCCTCCATAGTAGTTTTATATAGATGAAACGACGTATTTGTGGAGGGAAGAGCAGGCTCAATCTCTTGAAGGAGATTATCGTCACAATATATATATATATATATATATATATATATATATATATATATATATATATATATATATATATATATATATATATATATATATATATATATATGTATATTATAATAATGTATATTATATATAATATATACATATATATTATTATAATACAAATATAATATATATATGTATATATATATTGGTATATATATATATATATATGTATATATATATATATATATATATATATATATTATATATATATATATATATATATATATATATATATATATATATTTATATATATATATATATATATATATATATATATATATATATATATATATATATATATATATATATATATATAATAAACAAAAAGAACGAGAGCTTAATTTGTCTATTCATATTTCAAAATATCAGTAGTTGATAAGCTTGCCATCGACTTATTTAGTCTCATTATTGTTATATTTGAAATTTTAAAGTGTTACGACATCCTCCAACATTAGGGTCATCTAACCTCACCATCGCACGGTCAATATTGGGCAATCCCAAGAAGTTTTCTAATTAAAATTACAAAACAAAATGAAAAGTTAATTAAAATATTTGAAAAACTTTTTAAAGAAAATGAATCTAAAATGAAAGATGGTATTGAGCATTTATCGACAACTGTAATTCAGATTTCATTGGAACGCGTCCGTATTATTAGTCCACCCAGTACACAGCAATGGGATATAGAAAGTATGAGATGTGCTATGTATAAAGACAATTGTCCCACACATACACACGAGAGAGAGAAAGAGAATGGAGAATATGAAGAGGGATTACAGTTAACTCCGCAAAGAAGCTCAAAATGTATTATCAGGTATATCATCATATAATACTAGTAATCCTCATAATATTTATTATCAATTATTTATAAAATGTCTTACCACTTCACATTTACCATCGCAAAGAATAGTTACTAAAATAAATGTTGTTTAATTACACAAAAATGTGTATCTATGATATTTTATATATCATTATTCTAACTATTCTTAGTATTATTCTTTGGTTTTATTTATTTATATATTTTTCACCTAATCAGATAGAAATAATTAAAAAACTGATACTAGACCATAAAAGACAGGCAATAGAAAAAGAATCTTCACCACTCATACAATACTCTATGGCCGTCTATAAGCATGATGTCAATAATAATAATGAAAATGTTTTGGTTCATATTGTGCCTCAAAATTATCCTTTTTTTTTGTAGAACAAGGCCAACTCATCTACCATCCTACTTCCACCAAAAATGATAATACATGTTGTACATTATCAGACTTTCCTGAAATGGCATATGTTTTTTCTGTGGAAGAATTAACTACTTCTATTACCATCCCACAAAAAACGAAAATGTGCCGCCGACCCCTTGAATATTTGAAAAGTAGCATATATACACTAATGACATATCGTTTACAGACACACCATTTAAAAAATCTACTGACACTTCTCCATCATCTCGCACTCACTGGACGTATAAAATTAATAAAAAAATGAGAACTAATGGCGAAAATATTTATTTACACGTACCCCGAAGAAATCGACATTATCTTAAACGAAAACCAAGAACGAAAAAACGTAATAATGATAATAGACCATTACAAACATACTGTAAATTTAAAATGGGTTGTATTTTTTTTTCTTTGCTAAAGAAGGTAACAATAAATACCCCGATTATGTATTAACCACATATGTAATATATAATATACCTGGATGAGCAATAGGTGACCGGGGGTCAATTAAATCATGATAATCAGGAGGTACCACATTAGGTGCAACCTCTCCCGGGTTCCTAAATTGTCCACGTGTATCTAATCGAACTTTATGGCCTGGTTGAGTGAGCATAGTTAAACCAAAATACCACCCCTCAGTTACACCCAAAGGATTAAGGGTGGTAAGTTCATGCCAAATACTATCTGAGTAAAGACTGAATACAATCGGATGGCCCCAAATAGCATTAGAAAGTCAACGATCGTCAGTCGTCTCATAAAAATGTTTAGCTTCATATCCCGGACTAACTGCTAATCGATAGGCATAAAGGGAATAAGTTTCCTGACGGCACCTATAATGATTAATCAAATTCGTCTTATGAACAACAGGCCAGTCATCTCCTCGTTCGTCATATCTCAAACGCAAGAGCTTTTGGTGTGGATCCGCCTTAATGTGACGATTCATCCAATCACAAGCGTGCACCTTTGCTATAGATGGTTGATCTATAATAAATTCCACATCAGTCTTTAATTTTGACTTGGCTTAAGACATCAGAGGTTGGAAAAGGGGTTCGAGTTCATGGTAAGTGTGAGTCTGTAAAGGTTTGCCACCATTCTCCAGCGTATAATAAGCCAAATCAACTCGATGAGGATCTTTGGTGTTATGGCCAATTTTCACACAGGCATTATTAATCAAATTTGTTTCACGAAACAGGCCAACCAATGTAGGAATTAGAGCCTCAACGTAGCCACTGTAATAGTCACATGAGCATCCATATCCCTCTACATATTTATTAAGTTCCTTCTGGTTATTTGGATTCAATGCGTAGTACACACAAGGTGCCTTGGTATCGGAAGGAACATTTGTTTTATAAAAGGGGTTACTACTACTATTACTACTACTACTGGGTGTAGTGGAGTTTTGAGATGAAGAATTTAGTGAATATGGATACAAGAAGGTTCCATTCCTTTTATGTTCGGTACCGTTTCGGGAGCAGAACATTGCACACATATGCCTTCTTTGACTGGATTGAATTTAGATATGTCTAAAATATTCAGATCATGAATCCATCCAACTTTTCTACATCCTTTATCCCGAGTAAGTTTAATCGTGGGTTGATCACAATGCTTTCCACTAAATAATCTACGAGTTGTACACTCACATATAAATTGGTAATCTTGCCTTAATTTACCTAATGTGGTTGGACATACTGGAACTGTAGGTATTATTGTGGGAGTAGTAGGAGATATTTCAAACCAGTATCTGTCCTGCCAGGAGGCACTGGCTGGTAATATTTCATTACCTTCTTTAGAATATATGGGAGACGGTTAAAATATACAACACTGATTTAGTTTCATACCTTCCCACACTTTACAGGCTAGATGATGATTGTCATCCTGATGGTGTCCAAATGTTGATAAAATTAATATGGGATTATTATCTAACACATCATCACTTTGAACCTGATCAATGTACCATTCTAATGATGATATATTTTTTTGTCTGGTTATACCATAGTGAAATAACTTTCCTTTTCTTTGTATTGTCTCGCCTCCAATAATTACCGTACATATAAATAAGTATATTAGTAAAAGAAAAATTTTTTTACCCATCATTATTTTTTTATTTTTTTTTTGGGGGGGGGTTATTCATAAGGTTGGTTCAGAAATATAGAACGTCTCAATCTCTAAAATAAAATGTTATGCATTTATATTTAAGTGAATATATAAATACATATTATACTTTCTTTAAAAAATAAACAAAAAGAAATGAGTTAATTATATACACATATGATAGATAATTTTTATTTCACACTCAGTCAAGATTGTGTGTTAAAAGTTATTTCAACATTGAAAGAAATATTGTTGATCTTGCCCTCGAGTTTAGTTATATGGAGTTACAGTACATAATTAAGTGGGGCGGGTTAAGAAATACATTGCCAGGTTCAATCTCTAAATGAAATGTTATACTGGGTTCAAAGGCCATATATCTACTTGGGGCAATTAAGCATCATATATTTGTTACGTATTTATTTATGAAAGTAGAGTGTATTTGTGTAGAAACAACGAAAGGTGACATAGCAGGATGTAGATGGTACCGGTGTTAGTAATCAAAGAGATAACTAATAATGACCCATAATGTCCAGAGGATATATAAAGCATTCTTAATGAATCTTACCTAACGATCTAAATTATAAATTACCAACAGTAAAAATATTAGATGTTTGAGTGTTTTTTGGCTTACTGAATACAAGGGGTTTGCTATAATTCAAATTTGTTATAATTGATAAAAAATTACAACTATTAATTGAATAACATTATTATTTCCCAGGTAGGGCCTGGAAGCTACTTCAACTAGGTAGTTGTTAAGAGACTGAAAAGATTATTGAAAATATCGAGAAGAATAACTATTTATGAGAATATTGAGGATGATACTGGCGGTATCATCCTCAATATGGGGTGGTGGTGTTGGTAGCGATGGTAGTGGGTCAGAACGAATGGAAACGGGAATATACACCATCTGATCAAAGGGAAATCACCAGTTCCCTGCAAGAGAACGACCAGGAGAACCAAACCCCAAGCGCATAAGGGCTGATGAGACTCAGCGATACTTAGACAAGCTTTTCATGACTATGTCGACTTTGAAGGGAGGTCAAATAATAGAATCAAAGACAAATAAAAAAAAAGAGAAGTAAACAATTAAGAGTTAATGAGAAACAAATTCCTTCAATATTATTAATATTCTTAAGACACCAGAATAAAAATAAAAAGTTTGGCTCCAAAAAGTTATAAATTATATTTTATTAAACATTTTCTTTTTTTTTATTAATTTTTACAATATACTATTTTTCGGTAATATATACCATGTCTTTTTCAAGAACAGTTTGAGGGTTACGAAGAAATGGAATAAAATCAAAGAATTGAGCAGCATTTTCCTGGTTACCGAGTTTTTCAAATTTCGAAGGTGTGGTAACATCAATGAAACCTAATATTTGATGAGCTCGGTATGGTGACTGGCTTATTAATTGACGCATTTGTGATACTGTCAGATATACTTGACCAATAAAAATACGATTGAGTTGTAAATCTTCAGACCTAATCCACATTGTATAATCCAAATTAGGGGTTACCATATTACCTAGGGCAAAACTAGCCGAAG
Source organism: Procambarus clarkii (assembly GCF_040958095.1). NCBI lineage: Eukaryota > Metazoa > Arthropoda > Malacostraca > Decapoda > Cambaridae > Procambarus > Procambarus clarkii. The sequence continues at coordinate 51,552,093 of NC_091160.1, read as the reverse complement.
CCTGACCAATATCACCTAGTTTCTGCTGAAATTCTTGATAATATCTATTAATACTTGGAACACCCATAAGGTAATGTCCTAATATATATTGAGAGGAACATGATAAATACCGTTTCTTATATTTTTCAATAATAGCAATATTACTACCTAATTTAGATTTGAATTCTTTTATATATACGATAAACTTATATAACATTGAATCATATACCAGCGGAAACTCATCCAGGTCCTTGTTTCCAATTCCATCATTTCTTGGTTTGTACAAGTCTAGCAAATGCGTATTGACATTTTGCCGTTTCTGTTCCTCGAGTCATTTTAAAAAATCCGTAGTTGATAAGCTGGCCATCAGATTTATTATTATTATTATTTTATAAAAATATAAAATTTTACCTCCGTCTCCACTGCTGGTGTCATCTAAGTCTCTCGTTCGACATTGGGGGAGACCCCCAAAATTTATACGAATTACACAACAAGATGAAAATATTTGAGACGCTTTTCCAAGAAAATGAGTTGAACATGAAAGAATGTATTCATAAATACAAAAAAATTTAAAGTAGTTAAAAATAATTAAAAAAGTAACAATGCATAATAATACATTTGACACTAACGTGTTAAAAAAATAGGGAAAAGCAAGAGGAAGAAGAAGAAGAAACAGAAAGTCTTGAGTCGATGGCCTATTTATCCTCAAAAGGAGGAATCTACAGCACCGGTGATAATGAAAAATCTTATATTAATTGTAGAAAAAAACAAACAACTGCAACAACAGAAGCTAAAACAACAACAACAACAACAACTAGAGAAAGAAATAATGAACAAAATCAATATGGAAGAAAGCAGCAACAACGTATGTCATATGTCAAAACAGCAGCTGGACTCTTACCCTCCAGTGACGCATATCGTGTAAACACAGATGGTCATATGAAAAACGAAAAAAAACAACCTTAATAAAGATGTTTATATTGATGATTATGATTTAGAGGAAAGAACACGCTTAGCTAGAGTAGAATGATGTTTACAGTATATTGAAGAGTGTCTAAGTAAAAGTAACATTATCAAAGCTGAGCCAATCATGGCTCTAATATATATTCCCATGAAAGTGGCCAATTTATTATAAATAAAGTTTATCATAACTGGATTAGGTTTATGGGACACGTGGCTCAGCAACTTACATCTAGAACAATTGAAAATTTATTTGTAGCTGCTGATCAATTTTTGTTTGATGGTTGGTTTGAAAATAAAAAAAATCAAGATCACCCCCAGTAAATTATCTCTTTGTCGATTTTAAGGAGAGTAGAATGGGAGTAAATACTGAAATTTTGAATTTGGCATTAGAGGGTAATTGATATCAAAGTGGAAAACTCCTCCATCCTCAAGATTGTGAGTATATTAATCTTTACTTTGACCATATTACGAATAATGTGTATATTGTTTATTCAATAAATGAATTACAAAGCATTTATAAAACAATTATAGATGATAACAAAAATTCATTAAACAAGAATAATGACCGGTCTCTGGTAAGTGGCTTACATGCCTACAGTAGTAGCGTAAATTGAGACTACGACCATGCGCACCATCTGGGCAGGTGGCCCCATTAGAGCCAGCTGTCCAGATGGGGCAAAGGTATGTAGCCACATAGTGAAGTAGAGTGATTTTCCGGGATGTTGGCGCATGTTGGACGCGTGTGAGCGTCCAGTGTTGGGTTACGCGGTCTGGGATGATGGGGGGTCATGTTGTGTGGGGTAGGAGAGTATGTGGGCTATGTAGGGGGTAAGTGGGAGAGTAATGAATGTGAGGAGAAGAATATGTTGATGAGAGTAAATGAATATGTATGGGTGTTTGCCGTAGAGTTAATCCTGTGTGTGTAGATAATTGTTGATTAATAGATGAGTCTAATTAAATGCTATGTAGAGGGTGTGTGTAGCCAGATATGTTGTTGGGGTGAGGGAGGGGAACTTGCCCTTGGTTGGAGGGTCGTTTGTGGTTTTGTGGTTTTTTGACAGCCATTATTTTTCTTTGAGATATGCACACAGCAGGAAGTGACAGGAAGGTAAGAGAGAGCCGAGTCCAGGTGTTGGGAGCTGCAGCAGGAGGGATGTGGTCCATTAGCCTTAATCGTTTTTTCAAGTCTATTTTCTTCGAGCTATGCAGCTGTGTTTGGTGATGATCCATGAGGATAATAGTTCGGCCATACATGGCAGGAAGTGTGGAGGAGGAGGAAGGGGGTGAGAAAGAGAGCAGACACTCTTAAGTTGTGAATGAGATGAGGCATCAGTGGGTGGAGAAGGTCTGTTTTATGTAACAATGCATGGGAGTGTATAGGTGACAGACCAGGACGGATGTGGACCATTACCCTTAATAATTTTTCAAAGTCCGCAGAGGGGTGTGTGTGTGTACTGCCCACTGCTCAGAGGGTAACAGAAGAGTATTTCCAAGTAGCTGGTGGGGTCATATCTTCCCCTTCCAGAGGGTGCGCAATGACTGCCATTACTTCCTCCTACATGGGCGGAAGTGCCCGGGGATCCATTACCCACTGTGGTTTCGTTAAGGAAAGGGAGATGTAGCAACTGTCTGTGAGCCCCACCAGTTCCACTTACCATCCCCATCTCACTGGGGGGAGTGACGGTAATAGGGTGTACCATCTCTATCTATCTATCTCTATCTCTCTCTCTCTCTCTCTCTCTCTCTCTCTCTCTCTCTCTCTCTCTCTCTCTCTCTCTCTCTCTCTCTCTCTCTCTCTCTCTCTCTCTCTCTCTCTCTCTCTCTCTCTCTCTCTCTCCTGACACTCACATTGGGACATAGCAAAGGCATGCCATGAGCTCAACATACAAATTCAAAAATGCAGACCTGTGCGGCTTCCCTCTTGGGAGTTTGACACACACACACACACACTGATTAACAAGCTATCTGAATATTTATACAGCTTCTCGCTCTCTCTCTCTCTTTCTCTCTCTCTCTCTCTCTCTCTCTCTCTCTCCCTCTCTCTCTCTCTCTCTCTCTCTCTCTCTCTCTCTCTCTCTCTCTCTCTCTCTCTCTCTCTCTCTCTACATTATATGTGGGTTTACACAGTGTGTCCAGAACTACCTACGTGATGCTAAACAGTCCAATCACACAAGGCCGTCATATGGGCAGTAAAGGCTTGCAGAGACACACAAAGGAGTCCAGGACTGAGCCCCACAATTCATTTTAGCTAAGCAAGTTACAGTCATGACGAGCTAGTTACAAAATTCAATATAAGTCAACACATCGTCATGGGAGACGTGATCTCTACCTACAAATTGTTGTTGTTAACTGTGATCGCGACATCTGCTGCCCAAATAAATATCATTGAAATGTAAGCGTGTCTACTCAATCTCCATCACCTCTTCATCATATACCCATTATTGCTGTGCAGACCTTGTAACACACAACGGCATTATCACAGCAAGACAATATCATAGAATGTTCAAGACTCTTATTCTGAATGAATGAGTGAAACATCTTCCATCTCATTAGGGTACGACCTTCGTGTCCCTCCCTAGCGCGAGTTTTCACTTGCCATCGTCCTTCCTCTCGATGTCTGTCTGTCTGTCTGTCCATCACGTGACTGGGTTAATGACCACATTATCCCTCACTATACCTGCTCCTGCTTACCCATACATTAGTAACGTAATGTAATGTGGATATCAACTTTCTGCAGTCCAAATAACATCATGAAAGTGAGACTTAGTCCATCTCCATTATATATCTCACCATATAAATATAAATATTACGGTCTGCCAGTTTTAGCCCTTTGTAACACAATGTAACGTAACGTAACGCTGAAATCATCAACTTTTTGCAGTCCAAAATGACATTTTGAAATGAAAAGTGAGACTTAGTCCATCTCCATTTTATCTCTTACCATATAAATATTGGTGTCTATCAGTTTTAACCTCTGTAGCACATTGTAACGTAACGCGGAAATCAAGTTTCTACAGACTAAAATAACATTTTTAAATGAAAGTATGACTTAGTCCATCTCCATTACATCTCATACCATATAAATATTACTTTCTACCAGTTTTAGCCCCTGTAACACTTGTAACGCAAATCAACTTTCTGCAGTCCAAAATAACATTTTTAAATGAAAGTATGACTTAGCCCATCTCCATTACATCTCCTACCATATAAATATAAATATTACTGTGTGACAGTTTTAGCTCCTGTATCACATTGTAACGTAAAATGGAAATCATCTTTCTGCAATCCAAATAACATTATGAAATGTAAAGTGAGACTTAGTCCAGCTCCATTACATCTTTTATCATATAATTGTGAAATAAGCACAGAAGAGTTTGGGGAGATGTTTTCACCATCTTCAAATTCTAATATTTTTTTTTGTTAACTGTGTGATCACAACATATACCTCCTGATCTCTTGTTCGAACTCGCACTATGCAATAAGCACCTTTTCGTATCATTTCTTGTCTAAATTAGCACTCCAAAACCTTTTTGCACTATATGTACTTAAAATGGTTATCTCTGTTTTAGCAGTCTATCTGATAGAAAAAACAGGGACTGGTGTTAGCATAGTGGGTGAAAAAATAGTTTATCATTCTCTTAATACGTTTTATTCAATAACTGGTAGACATAACATAAGACAGAATAACTACCAAACGTCTTCATTTTTTTTCAACTATTATGAGTTGTTTTCCATGTTTTTTAACACCATGGCTAAATGAGCCAGAGCTGTGTAGTAGTTGACCTCCCATTCAAGCTTTTCATCTGGATTCAAGCCATCACTGTCAATCATTCCCAACCCATAAGGAATTTTGAAGTGCTTGATTAAATTATGTCGCTTAGTCATGCTTAAAATTTGATTAATGAGTAATTTAAAGCTCCATCGTCTCTTGGTCTTAGTATCGTTGCGGAGCCACTCCATTATACAATCTATATCCTCCTCACACTGTTCAAATAGAATTTTTTTGCTAACAGCGTTATTTTCTATTGGCGGTCCTTCGCTATACCGGGTCACAATAGCTATAACATGTGGTAGTCTTTCTGGTGTGGGAGAAGGAGAAAAGACAGCTCCTCCTACTTTGATGCGATCAGCCACCACCACGCAGTTACTTAATGGTTGAATCGCGCGCTGTAGTCGTGTATAAGGATACCTTTCACAGATCTTGCATGACATTCCTCCTGAATGGGCGTGAATTGAAGGAATATCATACATTATACAGTCCCCAGGACGGAACTCATCCGACGCCAGATAATCTCCTTCTACTTTGCAGTCTTTAAGACAGGATAGCTTATGAAGCATATACCTTGAACACATCTTGGCAGTTATTAAACGCAAGTTTGCGGATGTAAGGATTATATACAGTATGGAGTTACCATTTACTCTTTTCATTCCTCTATTACATCTGTATACACACTCAACTGTTTGTTGAAGTGAGAAGATAAACACAGAGTATAATATTATTATTTTTATTAATTGCAAGCAAGGAAAAATGGTAACAATAATAAATAAATAAATAAAGTGAATAGTTTATATATTTCTCGTCTGCTGTTAAATCAATGAGTTCGATATCTCCAGTGAGGTCTATTATAGGCACGGCTCTGCAAGGGGGTTTTGTAATTTCACCTTCTGCCTCGACCACATCCGCATTCCAGTTGTTGTTCTTCATCCGACGATAAGCAGAGGCAACTCTTTCACTTAACTTATGTGTAAGCACACCGTGTGTAGGCAATGCTGCAGGGATTGCATTGCTTGCGGAGTCAACCATCACAAATTATGGGTAGATATTTCACTCTCCATACTTCCTGATTGTAGCTCTTCCAATACTGACCGCAGCCCATCCCAAGTCCAAAAGGGAAAATTATGCGATTAATTTTATATTCTTCTTCTCTTGTTAAGATGACTGCAAAGGCCTTACGCAGTGATTTTGTAAACCAATAGCGACGCATTTCTTCTGTATCCAACTGTAAGCCTCTGTAGTAGTGCGGGTCGCAGCATATAATGTCTTGATTTCCTTCATCGTCATGTTTAGGGGTTTAGATGATTTCCCTCCGGCGTGATGTGTTATTAATCCAATAAGATGAGGTAGATGAGGGTCGTCACCAATTCGATTGTTGAATTGAGGGAGTTCACCATAGACAATCTCTCCCGGCATGGCTCGGTCTCTTCTCTCTGCACGATTTTTGTAGGGTAGTTTGCTCCGATGAATGCGAGCATAGGGATAATGAGCCCATAATTCTTCAACCACCATTCTATATATATATATATATATATATATATATATATATATATATATATATATATATATATATATATATATATATATTAGTATATTTTGGTAGCAGTCTTTCCTGTAGACATATATTATTAAATATGACCGAAAAAGTAAGATTAATAATTCTAACACGAATTTTCTCAATCTTTCGTACATTACGCTTCACTGTTGGAGGTAAATCAAAAATCACTTCTCCAAAATTCATTTTTATTTCTAGTCTGACGCGACACGGGCGCGTTTTGTAAAACTTATTACATTTTCAAAGACTTCACAAATACACAACTGATTAGAACTTACGTATCTCTGATTTTATATCTACATTTGAGTGAGGTGGGAGAGGTGATGTGGCATTAACACAAGACAGAACAAGAGGGGATATTAATAGGGTATTAAAAGTATCAACACAAGACAGAACAGAAACAATGGGTATTGAATAGAAGTGTTTGTAGAAAGCCTATTGGTCCATATTTCTTGATGCTTCTATATTGGAGCGGAGTCTTGAGGTGGGTAGAATATAGTTGTGCAATAATTGGCTGTTGATTGCTGGTGTTGACTTCTTGATGTGTAGTGCCTCGCAAACGTCAAGCCGCCTGCTATCGCTGTATCTATCGATGATTTCTGTGTTGTTTACTAGGATTTCTCTGGCGATGGTTTGGTTATGGGAAGAGATTATATGTTCCTTAATGGAGCCCTGTTGCTTATGCATCGTCAAACGCCTAGAAAGAGATGTTGTTGTCTTGCCTATATACTGGGTTTTTTGGAGCTTACAGTCCCCAAGTGGGCATTTTAATACTTTTAATACCCTATTAATATCCCCTCTTGTTCTGTCTTGTGTTAATGCCACATCACCTCTCCCACCTCACTCAAATGTAGATATAAAATCAGAGATACGTAAGTTCTAATCAGTTGTGTATTTGTGAAGTCTTTGAAAATGTAATAAGTTTTACGAAACGCGCCCGTGTCGCGTCAGACTAGAAATAAAAATGAATTTTGGAGAAGTGATTTTTGATTTACCTCCAACAGTGAAGCGTAATGTACGAAAGATTGAGAAAATTCGTGTTAGAATTATTAATCTTACTTTTTCGGTCATATTTAATAATATATATATATATATATATATATATATATATATATATATATATATATATATATATATATATATATATATATATATATATAAATATATATATATATATATATATATAAATAATATATATATATATATATTATTTATATATATATATATATATTATTTATATATATATATATATATATATATATATATATATATATATATATATATATATATATATATATATATATATATATATATATATATATATATATATATTATTAAATATGACCGAAAAAGTAAGATTAATAATTCTAACACGAATTTTCTCAATCTTTCGTACATTACGCTTCACTGTTGGAGGTAAATAAAAAATCAATTCTCCAAAATTCATATATTATTCAGTTCATCGACATGAACTTGAAACCGGCCATATACTGCAGGTATGTTGACGACATTTTTACACAGGTACCTGATGTCAGACATCTGCAGGAGCTGAAGGAGGCATTTGAGCAGAGTTCCGTGCTGCGTTTCACTTACGAGATGGAAAAGGATGGGAAGCTGCCCTTTCTAGATGTAACAGTCATGGAAAAGGGCGGAGGTTTCCACACTGCAGTCTACACTAAGGAAACAAACATAGGAATGTGCCTAAATGCCAACAGCGACTGCCCAGACAGGTACAAGAGGAGTGTTGTTAACGCATATGTCGACCGTGCTCTCAGCCACAGCTCAGAATGGAAGCAAGTCGACGAAGAACTCTGTAGGGTAAGGCAGGTCCTAGTCAATAACGGCTTCTCCAATGGTTTCGTCGAAGACATCATAAGAAGGAAAGTGAAAAGCCATGCAACCTCTGAAGAGACAACTAACACAACACCTATACCCCTTATTAGACTATTTTACAGGAACTTCTTTTCCACAGCTCATAAAATGGAGGAAAGGGTCCTGAAAGATATTATTAATAGAAACGTTATCCCTACAGACAAAAATCAGAGGATACAACTGACGATTTACTATAAAACCAGAAAAACGGCCAGCCTACTCATGAGAAACTCTCCAGACACAAAACAGAACGCTTTAAGGGGGCGTCTGGTTATTATAATGAAAGTTGTTCAATGTCAACCAATATTATTTTTCTAGTTGTATATGAAAAGTGCTTAAATTGTCCCAAGTTTCAGTACTGCAGCGTAAATAGAAAGGGAGTTTTTTTTTGTTTTTTGTTTTTTGAACGTTTTTTACACATTTTCAAGTCCACACTTCAGAACACACGTTTCAGATAAAATTATTCTGTGACACTTTTCTGACACATTAGCATATAATAAAGGATTTGGGGATTTAGAATTTCCAAAACATCTTTAGTTTTCCTAATACAAATGTTCAAAGTTCCCAAAAATTTTTTTGCAAATATGGCATGTTTATTGCTATTATAAAATCAATAAATGAACTTAGAGAAAAATGAAAGCCCCCCAATGTAAAGACATGCCCTCCACATATACTGTGTAAGTTTCATGTAAATTGAATAAAAAAAGAATGAGTTTTGTAAACGTTTGTGTCAATTGAAAAAAAAACAGAAATGAATAAAGTCTAAGGTTCTAAAATCTGTGGCTGGGGTTGACATCAACCAATTTTCTCCAAAATAGGCATCCTTACAGATAGGCTTACGTACAGTCAGGTGTGTAAGTTTGATGCAAATCGCCCCAAAAAAAATGAAAAAAAAAATATTTAAAAAAAAAAGAAAAAAAAATCCTTTTTTTTTTTTTTTCCTTAAAATTTTTTTCCAATTAAACTAATAATAATATTTGTTTAATATATGCTATTGTGATAGCAAAGAGTTGTAGTTATGATTTCAGTTGACACTTTTGATTGATAATCGATTTTGACCATTTTTGCATAATTTTCACAACTACTTCAATATTTTTTTTCTCCCTTCCTGTTTATGCTACAATGCTGAAACTTGGACCAGATGAAACACTTTTCATATAGAACTTGTCAAAAAAGTTTGATTGAAATCGAATGAGTTTTCATTTTTGCATTTTTGGACCCAGATGCCAACCAGACGCCCCCTTAAAAGAGACTAACGTCGTCTATGCCTTCAAATGCCCACTTGGGGACTTTAAGCTCCAAAAAACCCAGTATATAGGCAAGACAACAACATCTCTTTCTAGGCGTTTAACGATGCATAAGCAACAGGGCTCCATTAAGGAACATATAATCTCTTCCCACAACCAAACCATCGCCAGAGAAATCCTAGTAAACAACACAGAAATCATCGATAGATACAGCGATAGCAGGCGGCTTGACGTTTGCGAGGCATTACACATCAAGAAGTCAACACCAGCAATCAACAGCCAATTATTGCACAACTATATTATACCCACCTCAAGACTCCGCTCCAATATAGAAGCATCAAGAAATATGGACCAATAGGCTTTCTACAAACACTTCTATTCAATATCCATTGTTTCGTGTTCTGTCTTGTGTTGATGAAATTAATACCCTATTAATACCACATTTTGTTCTGTCTTGTGTTAATGCCACATCACCCCTTCCACCTCACTCAAATGTAGATATAAAATCGGAGATACGTAAGTTTTATTCAGTTGTGTATTTGTGAACTAAAGTCTTTGAAAATGTAATAAGTTTTACGAAACGCGCCCGTGTCATGTCAGACTAGAAATAAAAATGAATTTTGGAGAATTGATTTTTGATTTACCTCCAACAGTGAAGCGTAATGTACGAAAGATTGAGAAAATTCGTGTTAGAATTATTAATCTTACTTTTTCGGTCATATTTAATAATATATGTCTACAGGAAAGACTGCTACCAAAATATACTAATATATATATATATATATATATATATATGTATATATATATATATATATATATATATATATATATATATATATATATATATATATATATATATATATATATATATATATATATTATTTATATATATCTATATATATATATATATATATATATATTAATTATATATATATATATATATTAATTATATATATATATATATATATATATTTATATATATATATATATATATATATATATATATATATATATATATATATATATATATATATATATATATATATATATATATATATATATATATATATATACAATCTTTGGACAACACCCACCAGTGGGACTCGAACCCAGAAAGCACAACTACCTTCCAGTAGCTGGCATAACTAGTATGCTTTAACCCACTACACCATCAGACCTTACAAAAGAAGTAGATAGTTCGAGATATATATCTCAAACTTCTCCACTTCCCGAAGGCACCAGATGAGTGAGGGGTCAGTCTGCATTTTTCGTCAAGCCACTGTCAATGTGAGAGAACTCGTGTCCAGCTTATAAGCCTATACTTGCATAAACCACAAGTGAAGATTAACAATCTTTGGACAACACCCACCAGTGGGACTCGAACCCAGAAAGCACAACTACCTTCCAGTAGCTGGCATAACTAGTATGCTTTAACCCACTACACCATCAGACCTTACAAAAGAAGTAGATAGTTCGAGATATATATCTCAAACTTCTCCACTTCCCGAAGGCACCAGATGAGTGAGGGGTCAGTCTGCATTTTTCGTCAAGCCACTGTCAATGTGAGAGAACTCGTGTCCAGCTTATAAGCCTATACTTGCATAAACCACAAGTGAAGATTAACAATCTTTGGACAACACCCACCAGTGGGACTCGAACCCAGAAAGCACAACTACCTTCCAGTAGCTGGCATAACTAGTATGCTTTAACCCACTACACCATCAGACCTTACAAAAGAAGTAGATAGTTCGAGATATATATCTCAAACATCTCCACTTCCCGAAGGCACCAGATGAGTGAGGGGTCAGTCTGCATTTTTCGTCAAGCCACTGTCAATGTGAGAGAACTCGTGTCCAGCTTATAAGCCTATACTTGCATAAACCACAAGTGAAGATTAACAATCTTTGGACAACACCCACCAGTGGGACTCGAACCCAGAAAGCACAACTACCTTCCAGTAGCTGGCATAACTAGTATGCTTTAACCCACTACACCATCAGACCTTACAAAAGAAGTAGATAGTTCGAGATATATATCTCAAACATCTCCACTTCCCGAAGGCACCAGATGAGTGAGGGGTCAGTCTGCATTTTTCGTCAAGCCACTGTGAATGTGAGAGAACTCGTGTCCAGCTTATAAGCCTATACTTGCATAAACCACAAGTGAAGATTAACAATCTTTGGACAACACCCACCAGTGGGACTCGAACCCAGAAAGCACAACTACCTTCCAGTAGCTGGCATAACTAGTATGCTTTAACCCACTACACCATCAGACCTTACAAAAGAAGTAGATAGTTCGAGATATATATCTCAAACATCTCCACTTCCCGAAGGTACCAGATGAGTGAGGGGTCAGTCTGCATTTTTCGTGAAGCCACTGTCAATGTGAGAGAACTCTTGTCCAGCTTATAAGCCTATACTTGCATAAACCACAAGTGAAGATTAACAATCTTTGGACAACACCCACCAGAGGGACTCGAACCCAGAAAGCACAACTACCTTCCAGTAGCTGGCATAACTAGTATGCTTTAACCCACTACACCATCAGACCTTACAAAAGAAGTAGATAGTTCGAGATATATATCTCAAACATCTCCACTTCCCGAAGGCACCAGATGAGTGAGGGGTCAGTCTGCATTTTTCGTCAAGCCACTGTCAATGTGAGAGAACTCGTGTCCAGCTTATAAGCCTATACTTGCATAAACCACAAGTGAAGATTAACAATCTTTGGACAACACCCACCAGTGGGACTCGAACCCAGAAAGCACAACTACCTTCCAGTAGCTGGCATAACTAGTATGCTTTAACCCACTACACCATCAGACCTTACAAAAGAAGTAGATAGTTCGAGATATATATCTCAAACATCTCCACTTCCCGAAGGCACCAGATGAGTGAGGGGTCAGTCTGCATTTTTCGTCAAGCCACTGTGAATGTGAGAGAACTCGTGTCCAGCTTATAAGCCTATACTTGCATAAACCACAAGTGAAGATTAACAATCTTTGGACAACACCCACCAGTGGGACTCGAACCCAGAAAGCACAACTACCTTCCAGTAGCTGGCATAACTAGTATGCTTTAACCCACTACACCATCAGACCTTACAAAAGAAGTAGATAGTTCGAGATATATATCTCAAACATCTCCACTTCCCGAAGGTACCAGATGAGTGAGGGGTCAGTCTGCATTTTTCGTCAAGCCACTGTCAATGTGAGAGAACTCTTGTCCAGCTTATAAGCCTATACTTGCATAAACCACAAGTGAAGATTAACAATCTTTGGACAACACCCACCAGTGGGACTCGAACCCAGAAAGCACAACTACCTTCCAGTAGCTGGCATAACTAGTATGCTTTAACCCACTACACCATCAGACCTTACAAAAGAAGTAGATAGTTCGAGATATATATCTCAAACATCTCCACTTCCCGAAGGCACCAGATGAGTGAGGGGTCAGTCTGCATTTTTCGTCAAGCCACTGTCAATGTGAGAGAACTCGTGTCCAGCTTATAAGCCTATACTTGCATAAACCACAAGTGAAGATTAACAATCTTTGGACAACACCCACCAGTGGGACTCGAACCCAGAAAGCACAACTACCTTCCAGTAGCTGGCATAACTAGTATGCTTTAACCCACTACACCATCAGACCTTACAAAAGAAGTAGATAGTTCGAGATATATATCTCAAACATCTCCACTTCCCGAAGGCACCAGATGAGTGAGGGGTCAGTCTGCATTTTTCGTCAAGCCACTGTCAATGTGAGAGAACTCGTGTCCAGCTTATAAGCCTATACTTGCATAAACCACAAGTGAAGATTAACAATCTTTGCACAACACCCACCAGTGGGACTCGAACCCAGAAAGCACAACTACCTTCCAGTAGCTGGCATAACTAGTATGCTTTAACCCACTACACCATCAGACCTTACAAAAGAAGTAGATAGTTCGAGATATATATCTCAAACATCTCCACTTCCCGAAGGCACCAGATGAGTGAGGGGTCAGTCTGCATTTTTCGTCAAGCCACTGTCAATGTGAGAGAACTCGTGTCCAGCTTATAAGCCTATACTTGCATAAACCACAAGTGAAGATTAACAATCTTTGGACAACACCCACCAGTGGGACTCGAACCCAGAAAGCACAACTACCTTCCAGTAGCTGGCATAACTAGTATGCTTTAACCCACTACACCATCAGACCTTACAAAAGAAGTAGATAGTTCGAGATATATATCTCAAACATCTCCACTTCCCGAAGGTACCAGATGAGTGAGGGGTCAGTCTGCATTTTTCGTCAAGCCACTGTCAATGTGAGAGAACTCTTGTCCAGCTTATAAGCCTATACTTGCATAAACCACAAGTGAAGATTAACAATCTTTGGACAACACCCACCAGTGGGACTCGAACCCAGAAAGCACAACTACCTTCCAGTAGCTGGCATAACTAGTATGCTTTAACCCACTACACCATCAGACCTTACAAAAGAAGTAGATAGTTCGATATATATATCTCAAACATCTCCACTTCCCGAAGGCACCAGATGAGTGAGGGGTCAGTCTGCATTTTTCGTCAAGCCACTGTCAATGTGAGAGAACTCGTGTCCAGCTTATAAGCCTATACTTGCATAAACCACAAGTGAAGATTAACAATCTTTGGACAACACCCACCAGTGGGACTCGAACCCAGAAAGCACAACTACCTTCCAGTAGCTGGCATAACTAGTATGCTTTAACCCACTACACCATCAGACCTTACAAAAGAAGTAGATAGTTCGAGATATATATCTCAAACATCTCCACTTCCCGAAGGCACCAGATGAGTGAGGGGTCAGTCTGCATTTTTCGTCAAGCCACTGTCAATGTGAGAGAACTCGTGTCGTGTCTTTTGTAAGGTCTGATGGTGTAGTGGGTTAAAGCATACTAGTTATGCCAGCTACTGGAAGGTAGTTGTGCTTTCTGGGTTCGAGTCCCACTGGTGGGTGTTGTCCAAAGATTGTTAATCTTCACTTGTGGTTTATGCAAGTATAGGCTTATAAGCTGGACACGAGTTCTCTCACATTGACAGTGGCTTGACGAAAAATGCAGACTGACCCCTCACTCATCTGGTGCCTTCGGGAAGTGGAGATGTTTGAGATATATATCTCGAACTATCTACTTCTTTTGTAAGGTCTGATGGTGTAGTGGGTTAAAGCATACTAGTTATGCCAGCTACTGGAAGGTAGTTGTGCTTTCTGGGTTCGAGTCCCACTGGTGGGTGTTGTCCAAAGATTGTTAATCTTCACTTGTGGTTTATGCAAGTATAGGCTTATAAGCTGGACACGAGTTCTCTCACATTGACAGTGGCTTGACGAAAAATGCAGACTGACCCCTCACTCATCTGGTGCCTTCGGGAAGTGGAGATGTTTGAGATATATATCTCGAACTATCTACTTCTTTTGTAAGGTCTGATGGTGTAGTGGGTTAAAGCATACTAGTTATGCCAGATACTGGAAGGTAGTTGTGCTTTCTGGGTTCGAGTCCCACTGGTGGGTGTTGTCCAAAGATTGTTAATCTTCACTTGTGGTTTATGCAAGTATAGGCTTATAAGCTGGACACGAGTTCTCTCACATTGACAGTGGCTTGACGAAAAATGCAGACTGACCCCTCACTCATCTGGTGCCTTCGGGAAGTGGAGATGTTTGAGATATATATCTCGAACTATCTACTTCTTTTGTAAGGTCTGATGGTGTAGTGGGTTAAAGCATACTAGTTATGCCAGCTACTGGAAGGTAGTTGTGCTTTCTGGGTTCGAGTCCCACTGGTGGGTGTTGTCCAAAGATTGTTAATCTTCACTTGTGGTTTATGCAAGTATAGGCTTATAAGCTGGACACGAGTTCTCTCACATTGACAGTGGCTTGACGAAAAATGCAGACTGACCCCTCACTCATCTGGTGCCTTCGGGAAGTGGAGATGTTTGAGATATATATCTCAAACTATCTACTTCTTTTGTAAGGTCTGATGGTGTAGTGGGTTAAAGCATACTAGTTATGCCAGCTACTGGAAGGTAGTTGTGCTTTCTGGGTTCGAGTCCCACTGGTGGGTGTTGTCCAAAGATTGTTAATCTTCACTTGTGGTTTATGCAAGTATAGGCTTATAAGCTGGACACGAGTTCTCTCACATTGACAGTGGCTTGACGAAAAATGCAGACTGACCCCTCACTCATCTGGTGCCTTCGGGAAATGGAGATGTTTGAGATATATATATCGAACTATCTACTTCTTTTGTAAGGTCTGATGGTGTAGTGGGTTAAAGCATACTAGTTATGCCAGCTACTGGAAGGTAGTTGTGCTTTCTGGGTTCGAGTCCCACTGGTGGGTGTTGTCCAAAGATTGTTAATCTTCACTTGTGGTTTATGCAAGTATAGGCTTATAAGCTGGACACGAGTTCTCTCACATTGACAGTGGCTTGACGAAAAATGCAGACTGACCCCTCACTCATCTGGTGCCTTCGGGAAGTGGAGATGTTTGAGATATATATCTCGAACTATCTACTTCTTTTGTAAGGTCTGATGGTGTAGTGGGTTAAAGCATGCTAGTTATGCCAGCTACTGGAAGGTAGTTGTGCTTTCTGGGTTCGAGTCCCACTGGTGGGTGTTGTCCAAAGATTGTTAATCTTCACTTGTGGTTTATGCAAGTATAGGCTTATAAGCTGGACACGAGTTCTCTCACATTGACAGTGGCTTGACGAAAAATGCAGACTGACCCCTCACTCATCTGGTGCCTTCGGGAAGTGGAGATGTTTGAGATATATATCTCGAACTATCTACTTCTTTTGTAAGGTCTGATGGTGTAGTGGGTTAAAGCATACTAGTTATGCCAGCTACTGGAAGGTAGTTGTGCTTTCTGGGTTCGAGTCCCACTGGTGGGTGTTGTCCAAAGATTGTTAATCTTCACTTGTGGTTTATGCAAGTATAGGCTTATAAGCTGGACACGAGTTCTCTCACATTGACAGTGGCTTGACGAAAAATGCAGACTGACCCCTCACTCATCTGGTGCCTTCGGGAAGTGGAGATGTTTGAGATATATATCTCAAACTATCTACTTCTTTTGTAAGGTCTGATGGTGTAGTGGGTTAAAGCATACTAGTTATGCCAGCTACTGGAAGGTAGTTGTGCTTTCTGGGTTCGAGTCCCACTGGTGGGTGTTGTCCAAAGATTGTTAATCTTCACTTGTGGTTTATGCAAGTATAGGCTTATAAGCTGGACACGAGTTCTCTCACATTGACAGTGGCTTGACGAAAAATGCAGACTGACCCCTCACTCATCTGGTGCCTTCGGGAAATGGAGATGTTTGAGATATATATATCGAACTATCTACTTCTTTTGTAAGGTCTGATGGTGTAGTGGGTTAAAGCATACTAGTTATGCCAGCTACTGGAAGGTAGTTGTGCTTTCTGGGTTCGAGTCCCACTGGTGGGTGTTGTCCAAAGATTGTTAATCTTCACTTGTGGTTTATGCAAGTATAGGCTTATAAGCTGGACACGAGTTCTCTCACATTGACAGTGGCTTGACGAAAAATGCAGACTGACCCCTCACTCATCTGGTGCCTTCGGGAAGTGGAGATGTTTGCGATATATATCTCGAACTATCTACTTCTTTTGTAAGGTCTGATGGTGTAGTGGGTTAAAGCATACTAGTTATGCCAGCTACTGGAAGGTAGTTGTGCTTTCTGGGTTCGAGTCCCACTGGTGGGTGTTGTCCAAAGATTGTTAATCTTCACTTGTGGTTTATGCAAGTATAGGCTTATAAGCTGGACACGAGTTCTCTCACATTGACAGTGGCTTGACGAAAAATGCAGACTGACCCCTCACTCATCTGGTGCCTTCGGGAAGTGGAGATGTTTGAGATATATATCTCGAACTATCTACTTCTTTTGTAAGGTCTGATGGTGTAGTGGGTTAAAGCATACTAGTTATGCCAGCTACTGGAAGGTAGTTGTGCTTTCTGGGTTCGAGTCCCACTGGTGGGTGTTGTCCAAAGATTGTTAATCTTCACTTGTGGTTTATGCAAGTATAGGCTTATAAGCTGGACACGAGTTCTCTCACATTGACAGTGGCTTGACGAAAAATGCAGACTGACCCCTCACTCATCTGGTGCCTTCGGGAAGTGGAGATGTTTGAGATATATATCTCGAACTATCTACTTCTTTTGTAAGGTCTGATGGTGTAGTGGGTTAAAGCATACTAGTTATGCCAGCTACTGGAAGGTAGTTGTGCTTTCTGGGTTCGAGTCCCACTGGTGGGTGTTGTCCAAAGATTGTTAATCTTCACTTGTGGTTTATGCAAGTATAGGCTTATAAGCTGGACACGAGTTCTCTCACATTGACAGTGGCTTGACGAAAAATGCAGACTGACCCCTCACTCATCTGGTGCCTTCGGGAAGTGGAGATGTTTGAGATATATATATCGAACTATCTACTTCTTTTGTAAGGTCTGATGGTGTAGTGGGTTAAAGCATACTAGTTATGCCAGCTACTGGAAGGTAGTTGTGCTTTCTGGGTTCGAGTCCCACTGGTGGGTGTTGT
>NC_091160.1:51406640-51529140 GCF_040958095.1 Procambarus clarkii | reverse complement strand
GTCACTTCTGGGGTGTGAGTTTTCAGTTGCATATTGTCCTGGGGACCATTCAGGCTTGTTCGCATTTGTGTTCCTCACGTGTGCCCCAAAGAATGAGGTGATTTGGTAAAATGCTATGCCCAAGATAACTATCCGAGTGCCGGCGGTGGGGTGGTTCAAATAACCTCGGCTATCACCTCATTATGTCCGGTCGTGATGGTCAAGTGGATTAAGGCGTCTTGTACATACCAGTTGCGTTGCTTCTGGGAGTATGGGTTCGAGTCACTTCTGGGGTGTGAGTTTTCAGTTGCATATTGTCCTGGGGACCATTCAGGCTTGTTCGCATATATATATATATATATATATATATATATATACTATTACACTACACCCTTATATATTACACTAATATATATATAAATATATATATATATATCTATATATATATATATATATATATATATATATATATATATGTATATATATAATATATATTATATAAATTATTTATATATATATATATATATATATATATATATATATATATATATATATATATATATATATATATATATATATATATTATTTATATATATATTATATATATAATTATATAGGTCATATGTTTTTGTATTTTTGCTGATTTGTTAGTAAATAATAAAAGAAATATAAATTATTTGATTTTTTTACCCTTAAATTGGTTTTAATATTTAAATTGAAAACAATAATATAATATAAACAATTACAACAAAAATAATAATACAATATAAAATAAAATATAATAAAAATAATAATGTAATATAAAATAATATAATTTAATTTGAAGAAATTTAACTTTAAACACAAAGATGTGAAAAGGGTTCAGATTAGGCTCAAACCTTTCACAAGAGATTCATATTGGTATATGAATGGATTTTGAATGACTCATGTTAGGATTGTAAAGTTGCCACAACATCTCAAATTAGTGTTAGATACGTAGGATTTGGTTAGAAGTTTTGGAAACCTATTTAAGTCCACACACAATATCGTATCTGATACGATAAAACAAACGTTTCCAATCCTTTCAAATACTTTCCAGATATGTTGTGGCAACCTTAAATTGTTTGCTGGGCAGTAGCCGTGGAACCACTGATTTCAGAGATGGAAGCTGCCAGGCGAGCGAGACAACGAGAATCTGTTAGGGCGTCCCCTTCCAGAAAGTCCCGATACTCCTTCTCCTTAACAACTGCACAACTACTATGCTTCAATCGAGTGCCTGTATGCTACCACGACAATGATCTGACAAACCTACGCTAGCAAGGCGGGTGTCAACAAAATTAACGTAATCTGATTGAAGGTTGAACTCGTGGCCCTGCCGATACATGCTACACAAGGGTATGACATGGTCTTTGATACTTATGTTCCAACGATGGGGAAACAATGCAATATTTTCATCAATCATGGTGTACAGACCTAAGAGAATGTCTCCAGGAAAATGAATAATGTCAACAACTAAACATGTTATAGACAATGTGACATCATTGAACTTGAGTGGAAGGTCAATTTCACCCTGAACTTTTACTTTATTTCCTGAAATACCACTTAGAAAAGGTATGTGTGACTGTTTTAAAATAGTAGGGTGCTTATTTTCAATGTCTCTAAGAGCTGAGGGCTTGACAATATTAATTTTTGCACCTGAGTGAAGAAAAACTTTTAAAACTCTACCATGTACAATGGCTGATACAAGGGGGACCATCACTTGAGACTGGACAAGTTACTACTTTTGACTTATGTTGTCTGGGATATCTGCGTCTTGTTTGTGTCAAATTTACTGTGGATCCATCAACATCTACAACTGGTCTAGAGTCAGTGTCCTCCTCTGTCAAGTGTCCAAATCTATTTTGGGTAGCTACTGAATACACAGGGAGGGCACTAGGATTGGCTAGCTTGAATTGGTTAGCAGATGGCCTTGGGGGTTTCCCGACGACATGGAGTGAACATTCTGAGCTCCAGCATTCTGTGACTGAGCATTATAATTTGAAGTTGCATTATAGCTGGGCTGGGAGTTGTAATTACGTGGGTTCTGATAATGTCTTGGACGCTGTGAGCCTCGCCACGACTGACCATGGGAGTTACGAGGTGGGGATGCCCTTTGCCTAGCTCTACAATCCGCAGTGTGGTGACCAACTTGTTTATGGTATTTGCAATATGGAAGCCTAGAATGATTAGATTGACGAGGGGACCGAGAAAAATGTCTAGGAGGTGATGATCTAGGGGCGGACCAACAGTCCCTTGCGAGGTGATTACTCTTACCACAATGCCAACATGAGGGAGTGGATGGTTGTGGACTATGGCGTTTCGGCAATTTATGAGGCGGCGAATTTGACTGGGGGCTACGAGCATGGGTATGCTTCTGCAACCAAGAGTTTTGAGAGTTTGTGGGAGGATGCTGAGAGCTTGTTACTACATTTACAGTATCAAAGGGTGGCAACAGTTGAGCACTTCGGGGAGCTAGTTTATCGGCAGCATTGTTAATGACCTCAAATACTTCACCAATTTCATGTTTAACACCAAAATTTTGTTGCTCAACGATTGGTTTAGTATGCTCGGGGGCAAAATGCATTAAAGTACCAAATGCTATCATTTTGGCCATAGCCTCAGATGTGGGAACCGACCTGTGAGATTTATATTTATTTAATTTATATGAATTTATATAGAATTTATATTTACGTTAATTTATATACTTCGATAGCAATTTGTATAATGATAAGTGGACTGTATTTCTGCAATAATCTCATAATCTCACAAATCGATCCTCTACACATTAGGGGGGGTTTATATTAATTGAATTTATATATATGCAGCCAAACAAACTACAGTATTAGACCACATACATTGAAAAGGTTCCTTATCTTATTTGTACAGCAGGCCTTAGTCCACCAGGTATAACTAGGGTGTAGACACCACATTTTCCTCTTGTGAGGTAGCTTCCATCACCCAGTAACTGGTACACAAAGCATGCTTCCTCGTCTTGACCTGTCAAAAGGGCGCTAGCTGTAAAGCCAGAATCCTAATATATGACAACTATATCAGAGAAAATACTGTACAAGGAACCATGAAGACCTGGGCTTAATTACCTTTGGTATGAGGCGATCTTATGCTCTAACCGGCGCACCCTATCTAATGACATTAATGGCCATAAATGATAGATAAATGGGTTTCGGCAGAACACTTAACTTGAATTTGTTGACAGCGTGTTGATGATGGTACACCTTTGGTTTCCATAACACTTCGTCCAAGTAAAATTAACAGGAGCCGAATTGCTCCCATGCGCCTCTGGTCTCAATACAAACAATGTCTAACACTCCATACTACTGACACTACTGGCCGACATTGTCCAGATATTATAGGAGCCGAATTTGCTCCACGCGTCTCAGAGGTGACAACAACAAAGGCTGCCCCTCCCTCACTCTCACGCCTGGCTTACATTGTCCAGATTTCAGAAAGTGATAGAAGGGTCACATTTACTCTATTTTGATATTGATAATTAAGTTAATTTATATGAGATGTTTTTATGATGGTAAAGTCCAAAGACTAATGTATTTAAGAATAATTCCCACCATAATAGGTGGTGAATTTAAAATAGTATTTGGAATGATATCCCATTTTCTATAGACGGAAATTCCACTACAATTACATTTTCTATGGGTAACTTGTTTATACAATACAGCAACAATTATTATCTGCCTGTATGATATTATTAAATGGTGTCGGATTTTCCGACATAATTCCCCAGGGGGCTGCTCACGGGTCGAAGTCCTCTTTAGAACAGACGAACACCGATACTCCTCCTTCGAATTATTACATTAATTTGATGTTAGTAGTTAGTAATCACACATTTGTGCATCTGTTCGTACAGGACGGATGTCCCGTACTAGAGTTGCAGGGGTTAGAAGTCTAATGCGATTTCAATTCCCTGTCAACTCTTGAAAGGCTAATATTCAAGCCTAATTACATATTATTTAACCCAGAAGACTGAATGTGATCAAGTACTACAGTCAAGTATGATTCAGGGACTGCAGTGAGATCAGTGACATTAGATATAACTTGAAGTCTGTTCAGGTATCTGGTCACTGATATATAAACACTAAGGCCCATGGAATACATCTTGATTAAATAATAAATGTATCAAATCAGTCATCAGATTTATTGGGGTTTAATTTAGTTAATTGATTCAGAAGATTGAATAGCTCATCATTAAAGTAAAGTATGGTTCCGAGACTGCAGTGGGTTCAGTGACATTGGTCGCAGTGACTTGTAGCTGTTTAAGCTACATTTCACTGATTTGCCACTGAAGCCTCATCTCCAGCTTTAAATGATGATACTAACATCAACCTCTGTTGGTATAGTCAGCTGTAATCTCCTTAGTATAATGCTACTGGAGAAATATAATCAGCTGACAAAATTAGATTTCTATTGGTATTGTTGATCTGCAGGCATAGGTCTCCTCAGGCTTGATACTGGGCCTGAGAGTAATTTACCTCCTGCAGAGTTTAACATGGTTATACCCTGATATTTAGTAGGGCTACCAATGAATTGATGGTAGTAGTCTGTCCCCACAAGGAGAGCTATTTGGCATTTGATTTGCTCAAATTTACCTGCAGCTGCTTGATAATAGCTTTCCAGGTCAGCATAATCAACTTGAGATTGTTGTAACAAATCTTCACATTTCTTGATCTGTCTTGTTAAGTGGCCTTTAAGACCTGCAAGGGTTCTTTTCATTTTCCCTGCATTATCCATACTGGCTAGTTGGTGAAGCCTTGTGGGGCTTGTACTTGGGCTGCTCATAATACTGAACATGTACTGATGGTAGCCTAGGGTAAAATTTCTGCACTCACTAGGCTGTAATCCTACCTCTACTAGATGTTAGCACTTAAAATTAATACACATTATATATATACAATCATACACACTAATGATTTGAGTGATAAACCAGTGTCATTGAAAGTACCTTTAGGTTAGCTCTTCTATATCACCCTAGGATGGAATAGACACTAATTAATCACTCAAAGGTGTAATGATCATCAGTAAATTATTATATATACAACTCAACTCGAGTTGATAAAAATTACACCCAAAATAGGGTCTGGACCATTCATTAATGGTGTTAAGTTGTTTAATATAGTACAACTGACTATGGTAATAGTGGGACTAGGATGAACGATAACAGTTCAACTAGTCAATGGTAATATCCTACCCTGTTGTGGGTTGGCAATTAGTAAATATTATACTGTGATCACTAGTGCAATATATATTAAATAATTCTCTATTTTGGAGAAATAATATACACAATTATTGATAATAGCCTCTTAATTAGCCTCTATGAAACTTCTAATATTATCTAGAAGTATTAAACATTATTAGTGACCTCGCGAAATAAACTCCACAAAATTCGTGGATAATCTCGCGACACAGCCACTAATTTGGCTGGCTTCTATATTAGCGCTGTCATCTCACAGAATAACACGCCACCAAATCTGTGGGTGTGCATGAAACCGCTGACTAAGGCTGATCTGAACTGTGGGGGCTCGTGAGCCCGCTCGAGGCAACGCCGCCGTCTTTGACTGCTGCTTTGTTGTTCACTAATTTATTACACTAGTTTATTTAATTTGATGACAATCTAGCTCTCTAGACCATCTAGGTTCGAATGACCAAATAATGTGGGAACCGACCTGTGAGATTTATATTTATTTAATTTATATGAATTTATATTGAATTTATATTTACGTTAATTTATATACTTCGATAGCAATTTGTATAATGATAAGTGGACTGTATTTCTGCAATAATCTCATAATCTCACAAATCGATCCTCTACACATAAGGGGGGGGTTTATATTAATTGAATTTATATATATGCAGCCAAACAAACTACAGTATTAGACCACATACATTGAAAAGGTTCCTTTTTTATTTGTACAGCAGGCCTTAGTCCACCAGGTATAACTAGGGTGTAGACACCACATTTTCCTCTTGTGAGGTAGCTTCCATCACCCAGTAACTGGTACACAAAGCATGCTTCCTCGTCTTGACCTGTCAAAAGGGCGCTAGCTGTAAAGCCAGAATCCTAATATATGACAACTATATCAGAGAAAACACTGTACAAGGAACCATGAAGACCTGGGTTTAATTACCTTTGGTATGAGGCGATCTTATGCTCTAAACGGCGCACCCTATCTAATGACATTAATGGCCATAAATGATAGATAAATGGGTTTCGGCAGAACACTTAACTTGAATTTGTTGATAGGGTGTTGATGATGGTACACCTTTGGTTTCCATAACACTTCGTCCAAGTAAAATTAACAGGAGCCGAATTGCTCCCGTGTGCCTCTGGTCTCAATACAAACAATGTCTAACACTCCATACTACTGACGCTACTGGCCGACATTGTCCAGATATGATAGGAGCCGAATTTGCTCCACGCGTCTCGGAGGTGACAACAACAAAGGCTGCCCCTCCCTCACTCTCACGCCTGGCTTACATTGTCCAGATTTCAGAAAGTGATAGAAGGGTCACATTTACTCTATTTTGATATTGATAATTAAGTTAATTTATATGAGATGTTTTTATGATGGTAAAGTCCAAAGACTAATGTATTTAAGAATAATTCCCACCATAATAGGTGGTGAATTTAAAATAGTATGTGCAATGATATCCCATTTTCTATAGACGGAAATTCCACTACAATTACATTTTCTATGGGTAACTTGTTTATACAATACAGCAGCAATTATTATCTGTCTGTATGATATTATTAAATGGTGTCGGATTTTTCGACATCAGGGGACAGATTATTGTTTTTATCTAACCAAGTCGAATTATTCATAGCAGAAACTAAGGCATACAGATACTGATCGAGATGGCTAGCAAATGCATTAAACAATTCACCAGGCTGCATGGTGGCATTGGCAATTTTCTTAACTAACCTATATGGGTCAAGGTCTCCTTTATTAACAAAGCGACAGCGAAAGAAATCCTTAAATTCAGGCCAAGACTGGAGGCTAACAATGGCTTTCTCATCAACAACAAAACGTGCATCACCTTTGGTTGTGTTCACAGCTGACCGTGCAATTGCTAAGTATTCGGCTTAGAAAAACGTGAAACTGTTTTCGCTTCAACCTTATTAAACCATGACTGTAATAAGTGCGATTCACCAGCAAAAAGAGGAATAGCCATTTCCTGAGCTTATCTCTGGCCATTGGGATGAGCAACTGCTCCTGTTGAGTCTGAAGGGGTTTCAACAGTGGTAGGCATTGTCACAGCCGTGGAAGTAATATTTGAACGCAGATTATAATTAAGTGCACCAGGCATCAGAAATAGTATACACAAAAATAAACACACAAAAAAATATCAACTTGGCTAAAGTAAAAATGGCAGAAATAAAATTATTAAATTGGGCTAGGCAAGAAAATAATTAAGAACAAGCAAATTGTAAACTAATTTTAGCAATCTTTCATTAAAAAAATGACTGGAATTAGATGTATGTAAATTAATTAAACCAGACTAAGCACAGCCATTTAGAATAAAAACTGGGAATTGCAAAATTTCATTAAAAAGATTCAACACAACAAGTGGCAATGCAAGAAATATGGATGTAGCACATAAACTGGACACAGGAATGTATATAACTGCTATGGTAAAAATTGAAAATAAAATGCTTAAAGGATAAATTTCAAGTTAGGTCTGGAGAAATATAAAAAAATTTCTATGTCTATGGAAATCTCAAACAAATTTCTATTATGCAAAATAAACTGCTAGAAACAATTATTTCTTACTTCTCTCACCTTCGAATTCACTAATGACACTAGTAACAATTAATGAATAATGGAATCAATGCAGGGAATATTGAAATGTCTCAGAGAAACTGTGTCTGGCCTGGAGTACTAAACCGGCTCCAATATTTAACAAGTCACTGAAAGGTTAATTCATAAGATATTTTGGATATATTTATGTTAAACCTCATTAAATCATAGCACACGATATCTTAGCTCATAATTACTTAACTCAGGGCTGCAGGATTTACAATATAACAGTAGCCAGAACGAAAAACGGTAACGAGACGTGTGAAGAGGACCATGTGAGGGCTTGTTTACAAACTGGTGCGATGGCAACGCTCCTGGCGGCGGTGGCGCGAAGCTCCGTGGAGACCCCCAAGCTCGGAATTGATGTTTGGAGCGCGAAGATAAACTCAGAGACGACGATATTGCGACGATGGCGGTAGAGAAATCACGATAGGGAGATAGGAGTTCACACAAAACGATGGAGCAGGGGCTGGTGGCGAGGTGTGAGCTTGAGAGGGAGGCGAGGTGGCGGTGTGTATGGTGGCGACACTTGTCAAACAATTGTAGTCTTTCTTTCACCACTTCCTCTTGAATAACTGTACAACACCCACAATAATCAGTTGATACTTGCGACGATGGCTGACGACGATTTCAGTAGCTAGAACACTCACAAAGCTTGATACTGTCAGCTTGGGCGGCGGTGGTGGTGGTGGGTGCAGATTCCCACGTGGTGGGGTGAGATTCAAAAATGGCTGGCGCGGAAGCTTCCTTCCTCTTCACTGATGAATTAGCGTTCAAACAGGAAATTATCGACCCTTACTTCTGAAACGTTGGCCTGGAGTAGTGGTTGATGGCAGGACCCCGGTCTGGCACAATATTTGATGCGTGGGTGGCAGGATGGCGGCTTGTGGAGGCGGCTGATGGCGGTGGCGGCGGTGGCGGCTGTACTGTGAAACACACGGCGATGCTGGGTACTTGAATTTTAGTTTCCAGAAAAAAATTTCTGGGTCCCACTGCTGCTACCAGTATTCGTTTGCCTTGTTCGGGTTGAATGTAGACACAGTAGTCGCTTCTGTATATATTTATTGACCGAGACAACAAGGTATATATCTGGCCAACCGAGGTCCACCTTACTCTGGGTCTGAGAGAGAACTGAGGCTGCTGGGAGCATGGCTTGATGCTCCTCTGTCTGGCATGACGTCAGAGGCCTACTTGCCTGTGATTGGTTACATTTCCACTGACATAGAATTTGAGTATAACATATTTACGACCCTTGTGTACACGACCCCTGTGTATACAACACTTGTGTACACGACCCTTGTAAACAGGACCCTTGTGTACACAACCCTTGTGTACACGACCATTGTATACACGACCATTGTATACATGACCCTTGTATACACGACTCTTGTATACAGTACCCTTGTGTACACAACCCTTGTGTACACAACCATTGTATACACGACCATTGTATACACGACTCTTGTATACACGACTCTTGTATACAGGACCCTTGTGTACACGACCATTGTATACACGACCCTTGAGTACACGACCCTTTGTTACGGTGCCCTCTCCTATTTCTTTCGTTTGCCGGCTTAAAGAGTCATATCAGCTCTCCCTACTGATTCTCTGAGGTTCAGGGAGTCTAATGATATATGTGGCGACGAGACCGGCTTCCAGTTAAGGGAAGGAAGTTATATTATAAGTTGTAAATGAAGGAAAATTGGCGCCCTGTTATAAAATGAAACAGTATCCCCTACGGCAGATATGACCTTTTGGAAGGGACATTGCCGATCGCGGATTGGCCGACGTAGGTCGCGGGCGACCAATCAGGGCCCGCCATGACGTCACCGAGTGCCCCGGGCGGCGCCAACGTCAGAGTTGTTCTGACCTTGGAAGCGACAGGACGCGCCTCGGTCTGTTCCCAAGGATTGGAGGCTCTGCAAGCCTTGTTCAGTGGGTTGAGCTGGCCATCGCAGCCCATCATAGTTATTGGAGACCCTGCGCTTCTGGGAAGCAAAAGAGGAACCAAGTTCAGTGAGCAGAGAAGTGCCAAACTTGGAAAATAGTCGGCGACGACGCTGGGCGGCGCCGCTGGTTGGACGTTGAGGTCTGGAAGGTGGGCGGGCAGGCCTAGCTGTGACTGGGGTCACATCCACTGAGAATCTTGGAAGGACGACACCGTGCCTAGGACAAGGAGCAACGCCTTGTGGGAGAGGCGAGTTTGGGGAAACATAGTGATTAGCTCAGCGCCCATCGATGAACCAGGATTGGGGCAGCTGAATCTCAGGGATTGGAACGGCGACGACGCGAAGGCTTCACGACACCTGAGGACCTGTGGAACACCCTGGATCGTCAAGGATCGACCCAAGGAAGCGTGGGAACCTCACACCATCGAGGGACAGGCGTCGTGAGCCAGGAATGTAAGGTAGATCATTTTCCCTCCCATTACCCCTTGTATGAGTAGGCTAGTTAGGCCACAATATTTACTTGTGTATGTGGCAGCAAGACTTTATTACTTTAATAGTAGAATAGGCTGCAAAGCAGCTTGTGTCCAGGACTGTCAGAGAGGACAGTGTGTATGGATGGCAGGACAGTGAAGAAGAGGTGCCGACGTGGTGAAGAGGCCCTCCTGTGAGAGTGTGAGACTCCTGTCTTCCTGCCCAGTTGAAGGAGTGTTGGAGGTCGTGGAAGAAGAGGCTGACCATCTCCAGACTCATTATCCATATTCCATATTCATGTATTACTTGTGATTGTGTGTGTGTGTTCATGTAATTTGCATCAGTAAATCCACACATTTTATTACTGTGTTTGAGTGTGCCTCCATTTATGATAATTCTCTATGAGCATACATTTCTGGCTACAAACAATATATAATACACCCACTGAACTGCATTGCTGGGGTGCAGATATAATAACCCAGCTGGCGACCTTGCTAAGAGGAAGATAGAGAAGACAGGCGGGAAAGGAGTTCCTGCAACCTTTTTTTGTCTGGCAGGCAAGACTCAGGGAGGTTATGGTTATAGGTAAGCCTGAGTCTTCCTTCACTCCCCCACGGGTCTAGGCCGGAACTGTTAACAGCAGTTTCCCCGTGTTTGACTGAAGGGCTTCCAGGGTGAATCAGTGGCACCCCTTTGTGGTGGAAGCAAAGACCTGCGGAGGTGGGCATTGTTGGTCCTCTCTTGTGTGACCAAGGAGACTCCGGTGAATCCAGGGAGTCGGAGGGGCTGAGTATTTGGGCCTTTGAGCCCCTAGCAGCCGAGTGTTAGCAGAGCCCCGGACCGCCCACCCCCACGTGACAAGAGAACTGGCGACCTTGCCAGGATTCGAACCCCAGTAGCCAAGAACTGGGAACTTCGCCAGGAAGCGTGGATCAAGCTACAGTGTGGCCCAAATTTCAAGACAAGTGTTGCCAGGGTACTAATACAGTGTGGCCAGTGAATTCGGTGGTACTGTTACTCAACCGGCTAAGGGACTGAAACGGTGAAATTAGTGCCTACTGACTTGTATGTGCTGTCGTGTATGCTCAATGATATAGAGATGGAGGAGGACAAAGTAAAGAAATTTATTGACACAAGGGACGAGAGAATTTTGGAAGAGTGTACCAAGGCCCAGCTCCAACAAGTGGCAAACCACTTTGGGATCAGGTTGAGGACGACTAAGGTAGCGGAGCGAAGGATAGAGATCGTGGCACAGCTCTCAGCTCGAGAGGAAGCGACGGGAGAGGAGCCATCTCAAGAGGAGCCGGCCCGAGGAGAGCCGTCGCAAGGTGAACCGTCCCGACTAGGGCCTCCCCAAGCGCCTACCAGTGTGGAGAGAATTCACAGTGAACATGGGAGCAGTGGGAGGTCCGGCTGTATTAAGAGGAGCCTGCAACTGGAAATAATGAAGATGCAACTGGAAGCCCAGCTGCGACGAGAGGAGAGAGAAGCGCAAATGCAGCGAGAGGAGAGAGAAGCGCAAATGCAGCGAGAGGAGAGAGAAGCGCAAATGCAGCGAGAGGAGCGAGAAGCTCGGCTGCAGCGAGAAGAAGGAGAGAGACAACTGCGACTGGAGGAGATAAAGGCAAAGAAAGAAGTCGAATTGCGTCGCGTTGAGCGTGGTCTGCCCTCACTACCTGCACGGCGGGATGACCTCAAGGTAAGGGAACGTGACTTACCTACGTTCGAACCACAAGAAGCTGAGGCGTTCTTCGAACACTTTGAACGGATAGCAACTCTGAAGGAGTGGCCGGAAGATGATTGGGCTGCTCTGGTCCAGGGCAGGTTGACTGGTGAGGCCCGGGAAGCCTATAACATGCTGGACCTAGAGGAGTGTACTAGTTATGACGCGATTAAGAATGCGGTTCTCCACTCATTCCGGCTGACTCCGGAGATGTACCGGAAGCGGTTCAGAGAGTGTACAAGAGCGTCGGGAAAGACTTACGCCGAGACCGCCAGGGATATGGAACGGAAATTCCTACGATGGTTGAAGGCGGAGGAAGCGGAGTCGGTGGATGATGTTAAACGACTGATAGTGATGGAGAAGTTCATGTCGGTGCTCCATCCTGAGTTGCGAATAAGGGTGAGAGAAGCAGGGATTAAGGACCTGAAGGCTGCAGCGGACCGAGCCGACATGCTGGAGGAGGCACTACATATCAGGAGGGAGGGGCCGCCCAGACACTCGCCTTACCCCAGGTCGGGAGGGAACCTTAGGAGTTCAGGAGGAGCGAGGACGAGTGGGGACTCTCCCATGAGTAGTGTGCCAGATGAAGTAACGTGGTTCAAGAGCTCAAGAGACGCGGGGAGGAAGCCCCAAGCTGTGAGCAGTGGACCTAACTCGGGAGCAAGTGCTGCAGTCCCGGACACGACGACAGGGAGTCCAAGGAGGACCCAGGGGACGTTTGCAAGTGGTACCGCCAGAGTGACTAGCGAGTGGCCGCCCAGGGGAGGTGGCCGATGCTACAACTGTGGTGTGAGAGGACATTATGCCCGCGAGTGTGAGGAGCACCAAAGGAATGTAGGATTAATGCTGGAAGAGGAGAGAGTGTTTGTTCACACCCCATATTATAGTGGACCCAACGTGAATGGTTGGGAAATGAAGTTGGGTGAACATCCCTTCGTTTTCGAGGCCAACGTGAAGTTTGGAAAGTCAGACCCAGTGGAGGTGGCCGTTCTTCGAGATACGGGTGCTGACATAAGTATGGTGACCAGGAGTATTCTCCCCAAGGAATTTAATGATTCACCTGTGGGAGTGGTGAGGATACGCAGTGTGGGGGAGGAATACAGGTTGCCACTTCACGAAGTACAGCTGATTGCCGACTGCGGAGTCGAGAAAGCTATAGTAGCTGTAGCCCCTAAGTTACCCCTAGAGCATGTACAGATGGTGCTGGGTAATGACCTCGGAGGAGGCAGGATACAACCCGATTGGGCCAGGAGTGCCTATGTTGCAAGCAGCGGTACAACCCTGCCGGGTGAGGTATCGGTCGTTCCAGACGATAGTAAGGAAGCCGACTTCGCCAGGGGAAACGTCGCCAGAGACGACGACAACGAGGGCGAGAGTGCAGAGAGGTCGTCGGAGGTTGTGGAAAACCCCGACGAGGACCTCCGACTAAGCCTGATGATGCGTGTGGAGGAGTGGCGAGGAGCAGCTGTACAAACGCCTGGGGCGGTGAAGAGGCTGCAGACCGCACTCCCTCCATACAGAAACGTGAATAAAGTAAGCTCAGTGGATGAGCGAACGGCAGTGAGGGGCAGAGTGGAGGAGCCACGACGCAAGGCACCCTATGCCGGCCAGATGAATAGTGGTAGGTGCAAGATGAACCACCGTGGTGAGGCGAGCCACAGGGAGGTGGATGAGCCCAACCACGAACCGAAGAAGACGTCTGCAAGGAAGAGAATCTCATGGAGGAGTGGAGATGTTCGTCGGGAACGAAGGAGCGAGTGGTATAGGAAAGGCAATACGAAGAAAGCAGGGAATAGGTACACCCAGGGTAGGCGCCAGCCTAACCAGAGGGGCATTGGGCCATCGCAAAAGCCTAGTGTGGAAGAGAGGAAGCTGCTGGATGGAGTACAGGTTACAAGTGCCACTGTGATGAGACAACGCACCTACGGGAGAAGAGGAACCAAGAAGAGAGAAGATTGGCGAAGAGGAGATCATGAGAGGAAACATGGAGTACCTGTAGTGGAAATGCAAGACTATCTCGGAGTGCACGACGCGGTGGAGGCGCTGCATGCACTGAATCTTACAGTGGTAACGAGCCGTGGGAGTACACTCGTAGCCACGGAGAGGGGATTTCTTGTAGGTGTTCAGGGAACACCCATCACACCCGGTACTATGCGAGGTGGAGATACAATGAGGCAAGTGACTGGCAAGGTGGTACGAGCCACGTCACCAACTGGAGGAGTGACACTTCAGGAACGGAGGGAGCAAGAGTCTAGATTGCCCTCTTGAGTGCTGCTCTTCCGATATGACTCTTATTTTAAGGGGAGGGGTATGTTACGGTGCCCTCTCCTATTTCTTTCGTTTGCCGGCTTAAAGAGTCATATCAGCTCTCCCTACTGATTCTCTGAGGTTCAGGGAGTCTAATGATATATGTGGCGACCAGACCGGCTGCCAGTTAAGGGAAGGAAGTTATATTATAAGTTGTAAATAAAGGAAAATTGGCGCCCTGTTATAAAATGAAACAGTATCCCCTACGGCAGATATGACCTTTTGGAAGGGACATTGCCGATCGCGGATTGGCCGACGTAGGTCGCGGGCGACCAATCAGGGCCCGCCATGACGTCACCGAGTGCCCCGGGCGGCGCCAACGTCAGAGTTGTTCTGACCTTGGAAGTGACAGGACGCGCCTCGGTCTGCTCCCAAGGATTGGAGGCTCTGCAAGCCTTGTTCAGTGGGTTGAGCTGGCCATCGCAGCCCATCATAGTTATTGGAGACCCTGCGCTTCTGGGAAGCAAAAGAGGAACCAAGTTCAGTGAGCAGAGAAGTGCCAAACTTGGAAAATAGTCGGCGACGACGCTGGGCGGCGCCGCTGGCTGGACGTTGAGGTCTGGAAGGTGGGCGGGCAGGCCTAGCTGTGACTGGGGTCACATCCACTGAGAATCTTGGAAGGACGACACCGTGCCTAGGACAAGGAGCAACGCCTTGTGGGAGAGGCGAGTGTGGGGAAACATAGTGATTAGCTCAGCGCCCATCGATGAACCAGGATTGGGGCTGCTGAATCTCAGGGATTGGAACGGCGACGACGCGAAGGCTTCACGACACCTGAGGACCTGTGGAACGCCCTGGATCGTCAAGGATCGACCCAAGGAAGCGTGGGAACCTCACACCATCGAGGGACAGGCGTCGTGAGCTAGGAATGTAAGGTAGATCATTTTCCCTCCCATTACCCCTTGTATGAGTAGGCTAGTTAGGCCACAATATTTACTTGTGTATGTGGCAGCAAGACTTTATTACTTTAATAGTAGAATAGGCTGCAAAGCAGCTTGTGTCCAGGACTGTCAGAGATGACAGTGTGTATGGATGGCAGGACAGTGAAGAAGAGGTGCCGACGTGGTGAAGAGGCCCTCCTGTGAGAGTGTGAGACTCCTGTCTTCCTGCCCAGTTGAAGGAGTGTTGGAGATCGTGGAAGAAGAGGCTGACCATCTCCAGACTCATTATCCATATTCCATATTCATGTATTACTTGTGATTGTGTGTGTGTGTTCATGTAATTTGCATCAGTAAATCCACACATTTTATTACTGTGTTTGAGTGTGCCTCCATTTATGATATTTCTCTATGAGCATACATTTCTGGCTACAAACAATATATAATACACCCACTGAACTGCATTGCTGGGGTGCAGATATAATAACCCAGCTGGCGACCTTGCTAAGAGGAAGATAGAGAAGACAGGCGGGAAAGGAGTTCCTGCAACCTTTTTTTGTCTGGCAGGCAAGACTCAGGGAGGTTATGGTTATAGGTAAGCCTGAGTCTTCCTTCACTCCCCCACGGGTCTAGGCCGGAACTGTTAACAGCAGTTTCCCCGTGTTTGACTGAAGGGCTTCCAGGGTGAATCAGTGGCACCCCTTTGTGGTGGAAGCAAAGACCTGCGGAGGTGGGCATTGTTGGTCCTCTCTTGTGTGACCAAGGAGACTCCGGTGAATCCAGGGAGTCGGAGGGGCTGGATATTTGGGCCTTTGAGCCCCTAGCAGCCGAGTGTTAGCAGAGCCCCGGACCGACCACCCCCACGTGACCCCTTGTATACACGACCCTTGTATACACGACCCTTGTATACACGACCCTTGTATACACGACCCTTGCATACACGACCATTGTATACACGACCCTTGAGTACACGACCCTTGTATACACAGCCCTTGTATACACGACCCATGTGTACACGACCCTTGTATATACTGCCCTTGTACACATGACCCTTGTGCACTCCTTGGTTCACATAACATTAATCTGTATATTTTAACTTTTGCACGTAAATGCTTTACTTCCTAGAAAGCTCCTTCACAGTATTTAGAAGCATGTCAACCACACCTTGCATACCTAACACATCAGCTCCAGCCTCTGCCTTGTGCAACAGGCTTTCTCAATATCCACAGATGTCATGTGCGTCTTAAAAATCTTTCCCACATGCTTCTACTTGTTATAATAAATCTTTGAAAATAAATCAAATTTTAAATATTTAAAAATTATGAGAAGAAACATACTTCAACTTTGTAGTGCCAGGAACAATGTTCATTATCTAAAAAATTTGCTAAACATTAATGGACACTATCAGAGAAATAACGATTTATCACGTTTCTAAATTGTTAATTTCCTCATCAAAAAATACAGTACCTCAAATGCTCAGCAATATCAGTTCTCCTGATATAAATAACTTACTAAATACTTTCAATCACTTCAAATTAGTTCATTTTATTGTGCTTTGCTTTCATTATAAAAAAATATATACGTTGGCAACATTCTAGCATTGCGGATATGACTTTGAACATTTAAATACGAATCGTTAGTCAGGACAATCCGCCTTCTCGAATCTCTAAAATACATCGCATTTTGACATATAAATCCCCAAAGGCCCAAAACTGATGTACAAAAAATCACAGGGACTCGAAAAATTGAAGTGATGTCCCATCTCCATATTCGTGGGTCCTCGGTTAGGTTAGGTTCGGGCAACTTTGTACTTGAGTTTATTGACGTTGGGAACGCTCGCTAGGACGGACTGACTACAGATTCTTCCAATCTTCTGACATTCCACACAGCCTTAGAAGGCAGTCTTTCTAAACAACCCAACAAGTTTATTCACAAATAAAAACATTTTTAAAAACTGTAACTTATTGTAATGAACGTTTGGTGTTTGCAAGCATTCCTTCTGGGGTATCATGGCCAGACGCGCACATTGGAACAGATATCGTGCCTGGAGCAAGCGGGTTGTGGTGGCTGATTGAAGCTTGGTGTGGGTGAATGACACTACTCCTGGTATTGATTAACTGGCGGGAAATTTGCCAGCCGTCGTTGTGATAATGTGGTTATTGGAAGAGATAATGGCTGGGAGAGTTTTGTAATGATGAACATGTTGTGTGTTCTCTTGAAATTAACATTGCTACAACTAACATTACTAAAATTAACATTACTAAAATTAACATTACTAAAATTAACATTACTAAAATTAACATTGTTACAACTAACATTAATAACTCACACCCTCCCCATGTCAACAAAACACACGAACACTCCCAAACCCCCAACACCCCTCCTAATCTTCCCTCCTACACATACGCTTCATATCTCCAACACACATATCCCCCCATCTCCTCCCGCCCTACATACACCATCCCATTTCCTCCTACTAACACCCTCCCCATATCTTCCATACACACCTTTGCAGTCATATCCCAAAAATTCATTATTTTTACTTCACACTATCTCCATCACTGTAACCAAAAGGTTGCACCCAGTATGTAAATCTTTCATCTGAACGTGCGTTTTACATGCCACTGTCTAAATACACAAATAAACAAATGCTACTCTATGGGTTCATTGCAGAACATTTCACGTCCACCGACTTCGTGTACTCACCTAATTGTGCTTGCAGGGGTTGAGCTCTGGCTCTTTAGTCCCGCCTCTCAACCGTCAATCAACAGGTGTACAGGTTCCTGAGCCTACTGGGCTCTATCATATCTACACTTGAAACTGTGTATGGAGTCAGCCTCCACCACATCACTTCCTAATGCATTCCATTTGTCAACCACTCTGACACTAAAAAAGTTCTTTCTAATATCTCTGTGGCTCATTTGGGCACTCAATTTCCACCTGTGTCCCCTTGTGCGTGTGCCCCTTGTGTAAAATAGACTGTCTTTATCTACCCTATCAATTCCCTTGAGAATCTTGAATGTAGTGATCATGGCCCCCTTAACTCTTCTGTCTTTCAGCGAAGTGAGTTTTAATTCCCGTCGTTTCGCCTCGTAGCTCATACCTCTCAGCTCGGGTACTAGTCTGGTGGCAAACCTTTGAACCTTTTCCAGTTTGGTCTTATCCTTGACTAGATATGGACTCCATGCTGGGGCTGCATACTCCAGGATTGGCCTGACATATGTGGTATACAAAGTTCTGAATGATTCCTTACACAAGTTTCTGAATGCCGTTCTTATGTTGGCCAGCTTGGCTGGCGTAAGTGGTACCTGGCTGGTGTATGTGGTGCATAGGGGAACACTACTTCAAGGGGGATCATAAGGCCCCATACCAATCGTTTAACACTATAAAAAGTTTAATGAGGTTAGTCCCAAGCGTCTGACCTCCAACCTCAACCAGACAAATTAATAGACATTTTATTTTATTAACAAGTTTTTCAACCTTACCCAGGGTAGAGCTCTCTGCTGGCTCCACGGCTTCTAATGTGTTAGTCCCTGACTTGGTACCTGCCCTTACTAACCCCCACAGTCCTCTTCTGCCATTTCTATGGTAATGGCTACTTCTACGTCACCAGGCGTGACTACAGGAACAGGAACTGGAACCACTGTGGAGACTTGGAGGGAGTCACTCCTTGTCCATCCTCTCTGCATGGTCCCGTCCTTCATCTCACAGCACAATCATTACCAATGTGGGGTCCCTTTGAGCCCTGTCTCCACTGTCGTCCTTCCTCACGGTCACAGTTGATGTCCACCCTGTCCTTGTAGCGCCTGACATTCATCACCTACCTAGATTTCATGCTGACATCACTACATTGCCACTACCGTTCTTCAGCACCAAGACCAATAAGCCAAATGCCTTCTCATCTTCCTCCCTTAAGGGAAAGAAGACCTCAGTCTCCAACTGAGATCTCGCTGCATGTAGGTCCGTCTTCAATCTCTGATGACTCCAATCTTAATTACCTCTAAGTTTCGCCGGTGTTTCTTTTTCTTCACAGTTTTTCTCTCCGTCTTTTTTTAATCCGTTCCGAGAATGTCTATTATTCAGTGTAAATCATCGCGTTTTTTTATGCAAAATAATACTTAATTTTAGCTTTTAATTCAAGAATTGATTTGTCTCCAAGACAATCGATGCTTGACACTCATCGTGGTAACTTCAGTGGTTATGTCTTCATAACATCAAGAAACCCTTTCAATGAATATTCAAGTATCGATTCTCTTTTAATTTGGACTGAAGTTATATCTCGTTACCTTTTTTGTCGAACAATTATCACATTATTTATTAACTTATATATATACAAGATTATATTTATTTATTTATTTATATACAGAACTATGCTTATTTATTTATATACAAGATTATATTTGTTTATATATTTATACACAACATTATATTTATTTATGTATTTATATACAAGATTGTATTTATTTCTGTATTTATACAAGATTATATGTATTAATTTATGCGAACAAGCCTGAATGGTCCCCAGGACTATATGCAACTGAAAACTCACACCCCAGAAGTGACTCGAACTCATACTGCCAGGAGCAATGCAACTGGTGTGTACAGGACACCTTAATCCACTCGACAATCACGACCGGTCATAAGGAGGTGAAAGGCGGTCGTGATGGTCGAGTGGATTAAGGTGTCCTGTACACACCAGATGTGTTGCTCCTGGCAGTATGGGTTCGAGTCACTTCTGCGGTGTGAGTTTTCAGTTGCATATAGTCCTGGGGACCTTTCAGGCTTGTTCGCATTTGTGTTCCCCACGTGTGCCCCAAAGAATGAGGTGATTTGATAAAATACTATGCCCAAGATTACCATCCGAGTGCCGGCGGGGGTGGGGGGGGGGTCAAATAGCTTCGGCTATCACCTCCTTATGACCGGTCATGATGGTCGAGTTCATTAAGGTGTCCTGTACACACCAGTAGTGTTGCTCCTGGCAGTATGTGTTCGAGTCACTTCTGGGGTGTGAGTTTTCAGATGCATTTATTTATATACAATTTTATATTTGTTTATTTATTTATATACAAGATTATATTTATTTATTTACTTATTTACAAGATTATATTTATTTGTTTATTTATATAAGATAATATTTATTTATTTATTTATATACAAGATTATATTTATTTTTATTTACAAAATTTTATTTATTTATTTACAAGATTATTTTTGTTTATTTATTTATATACAAAATATACAAGAATTATATACACATTAGGTGTGTGAGATTACATATGTGACGACGTCAACGCCATCTGTGCAGCGCACCCGACCCCAATTCTTTTAGGAGGGGATTTGTGACGATGTCAACCCCATCTGTTGAGCACACCTGACCCCTTTTTTCTGTTCCCCAGTGGAAGGCTTTGCTCTTATTTGATCCCTGTGTAGTTTCTGTCTTACCAACCACATTTTGACACCCCAGAAGAGATTTGGGTGAGATCTTGGTCAACAGGAATCAGTTCACTCAGGACAGTCTTGAACTCGAGACGTGTTCCAGTTGGAATAAGTGGACGATGTCGGTGTAGACAGTGATTTGTCTGTCATACATAGCGAAGTATTTGTGATTGGACCGACGAACTCCTGGATGGCCAAGTTGAGTTACAAGATGGAAGTACTATCTGTCCGCTAAGGCTTGTTATAAGCCTGTGTTGAAGTCTGCCAGTGTGTTGCTGGAGACCTCTGCCAGTGTGTTGCTGGAGACCCCTGCCAGTGTGTTGCAGGAGACCTCTGCCAGTGTGTTGCTGGAGACCCCTGCCAGTGTGTAGCCTGAGAACCCTGCCAGTGTGTTGCCTGAGACATCTGTCAGTGTGTTGCTGGAGACCCCCTACCAGTGTGTTGCTGGAGACCTCTGTCAGTGTGTTGCTGGAGACCCCTGCCAGTGTGTTGCTGGAGACCTCTGCCAGTGTGTTGCTGGAGACCTCTCCGAGTGTGTTGCTGGAGACCCCTTGTGTTATGATCCTAGGTAACTAAGAAACGAGTTTACCCCTTGAGTGTTATTCTATCAGGCCTGACCTAAGTAGGCGGTTAAAGAGATATGGACGTGGATATGCATAGTAAACTCGTGATTAAATTTTATAAATAGTTTAAGAGTATGGGTAGGGAACAAAAATATAAATATATGACTTGACATTGGATGTGAAGAGTTTGCTGGAGGAGTGAGGCTCACTTCAGAAGAGTTTGAGCTCACTTGAGCTGTAGATATACTGAGGGGAGAGCGTGCTCCGTTTGAGCCCCTGGTGAAGAAGAACCCCTGTTTGATATACCTTCAAGAGGAAGGAAGTGGGCAGACGTTTCGACTGAGGAATAAGTCTGCAGACGTGCAGCTCGAGTCGTGAACTGCAGACGGTGTTGTGGAGCAGTTAAGGCAGTTCTGTGGGTAGCCTGAGGCGCCCTGAGTGTCGCCGCCCCGTCAGTGAGCGCCGCAAGCGAACCAAATTCTGTGGTTTGTCTTGGGAAGGAGTTAGGGTGAACGTCGAGCCAGCAGAGGACGAGTAGTGGATGAACCTCCAAGGTTGTGGAAGGTACTGAGCTCTGTGGAGGAGCAGCCATACAGTGAGGAGCAGGATCTCAAGCTGTAAAAAGAGGAGCAATGAAGTGAAGTTTCACATGTTTCTGTAATACCAGTGGTGGAGCATCATTGTAATTCGGGGAAACTTTATGGCGCAGCAGCTTGGAAGAGCAACCGAGGATCCTGGTTGATAAACTTGGAAGAACCTGAAGATGTCAGGGTAGTGAACTCCAAGATGTGGGAAGGAAGTTCTTATTGACTACTTGTAGGGAGTTGGTAGAGTGCTTGATTGCCATTAGCGTGCAAAACGCAGTGAAAGCTGGGTGAGTGATTATCATTTCTATGCCAAGGAATATTTACACTGAAGTTTTTTGAATTACAACTGTAGGCTGGATTACCTGCAGAGAGATATGTTCTAGGGCTGATAATGCCATATTTGTTTTACATGGTTTAACCCTCTAAGTGAGGTTGATAGTGTCATAATTGTTTTGCAAGGTTTAACTCACTTGGTGAGGTTGGTAGCACAAGCGGCAAGCCAGGAGTTGGGCTACCACTTAGTATAAGTAACTGATAGAGTCCTGCTGGTATTGGTTTGCAACCAAGTTGTAATATCATAAGGTATTGAAGTTTATATACTTGCATATTATATGTGAGTGCTTTAATGTATTTGTTATGTGTTGTTATTAAATGCTTGTTATGAACATGTGTTTGTCCTTGTCCTAGTGAGGCTTCCCAGAAAGCAGAACAGAGAGAGAGAGAGAGAGAGAGAGAGAGAGAGAGAGAGAGAGAGAGAGAGAGAGAGAGAGAGAGAGAGAGAGAGAGAGAGAGAGAGAGAGAGAGAGAGAGAGAGAGAGAGAGAGAGAGAGCACCACAGCGGTGGACAGGGTAATACAGAATAATAATTCAAACGAGAAGGGGATTGAGGAGATCATACCAACCAAGGAGAGAGTGGGGAGTCATGGCAGCTTAAGTGGGTGTGAGCACATGACAACGAGTTTTGTTTTGGAGCCGCATCCCCTAAATATGTGACGCTGAACCCCTCTCCAAAGCAAGAAGTGTGCAGGGTGATCTCCCGATTAAAGTGTAAGCACTCTACAGAAGTTTTGGTTTGGTGGGTTGTCCAGAACAGACAATCTATCGACCCACAACAACATAATAATATTATTACGACACAACGTAATACCCGCCAGTGTGTTGCTAGAGACCCCTGCCAGTGTGTTGCTTGAGACCCCTGCAAGTGTGTTGCTGGAGACCTCTGCCAGTGTGTTGCTGGAGACCTCTGCCAGTGTGTTGCTGAAGACCTCTGCCAGTGTGTTGCTGAAGACCCCCGCCAGTGGGATGCTGGATACCCCTGCCAGTGCTTTTCTGGAGACCTCTGCCAGTGTGTTGCCTGAGACCCCTGCCAGTGTGTTGCCTGAGACCCCTGCCAGTGTGTTGCCGTAGACCTCTGCCAGCGTGTTGCCTTAGACCTCTGCTAGTGTGTTGCTGGAGACCTCTGCCAGTGTGTTGCCTGAGACCTCTGCCAGTGTGTTGCCTGAGACCTCTGCCAGTGTGTTGCTTGAGACCTCTGCCAGTGTGTTGCTGGAGAGTAAAAGTGGTGGTTTGGCACCGTGACTATACTGTAGAGGACTGGCCCATGATTTCCTGAGAAAGGTGAACTCGCCGGCGTGAGGACCATAAAAGACAGACTCGGGAAGAAAACCTTGAGTGGTGTACGATAGAAGAGAGAAGTGGACTCGCCGGGAAAAAGAGTGCAGAAGGTTTAGTGTCCTGTGCGAAAATGACACTTATAGTGTTATGACATGACATGTGTATATAGTTAAGAAGTACACTTGAAGATGGTTCTGTTTAGTGTTGTTCCTCCCCTTTCCATTTAGACTGATGATTTCTGCCAGTTCTTAATAACTTATGACTCGGGGTGGGATCGAGTAAGAAGAGGCAATAAGGCCCCATATACAGTTTGATAAGTAAAGAACCCGGTTACTGGCTAAGTTAGGCCGTAACAACTTAACATTGGTGTTCATGCATTATTGCACAGCCACTAACTCTCACAGGGTTTCTGGAAGATTCATTCGTTTATTGATCGAATATTCCCCTTTAAATGTTATTCCAGCCGTTTTCTTTATCTCCGCCATTTTCTGATGTAAAAAGTATATATACTTATCATTACGAAACCTGTGATTCTGAGTAATGTCTGGACTGCCCCTCATATTCGTTGACTTCACTTTCACCCCGTCATCGGCTTGGCGCTCTGCATCATACATCATTCTTCTTCCACTCGCAAACCTTTCGTTCTTCCCCAATCAAAAGTTTATACGTAGATTCCGACGTTCCGCCTTTACAAGACCACCACGAGTCTTCCAACCAGTGCCGTCAGGTTCGGTCCTTATAGAGCTCTCTTGCATGCGTGTACTGTATCTTGATAAATGCACCTATCGAATGCCCTGTTCATTTTCTTGTGCAATCTCTTACTGTGCGGATTGCCTGCTTGCAGGCTTCTCTCTCTCTATGTGCGTGTACGCAATTTGTCCCCAACCCCCTCCCTTGGTATCTCCCACCCGCCCTCTTCCAGTAATATATCGGATTTAGTACGGAATGATCCCAATGGACAAAATGCAGTATACTACAAAAAGTAACGGCTCACGAACATTCACGTTTTCTATGCATAAGTCGGTTAGGTTAGGTGGGCGGCTGGGGTTTGTACGTTTTAGTACCTAATATTTTGACCTTTGTGGCAACTCAAGGAAACGGGGTGCTTAGTTACTATCTTAGTTACCCACTACGCCCTATAATCAGCCAAATACCAACCCCAACTTATCACCTGGCAAAGAAACTCAATGAACTCCTAATTCCATACACTCCAAGTAAGTTTAGTCTACAATCATCAGCAGATTTCCTAGAATTTATCAAATCTACCCAGCCCGATGGAATCATCGCTTCCCTGGACGTTGAATCCCTATTTACCAACGTCCCAGTCGACACAACTATAGGAATGATACTGGACAGAGTATACAGAGACGAGAGCACCCCCAAATTAGACATACCTGAGCCACACTTGAAAAGTCTTCTCGAAGCATGTACAAAGGAAGCCCCTTTCATCAGTCCACAAGGAGACATGTATTTACAAATAGACGGAGTAGCATTGGGCTCCCCCTTAGGAGTTTTATTTGCTAATTTTTATATGGGAACCATCGAAGACAGGGTCTTCAGTAGCAGACAAAAACCAACTGTATACTGCCGTTATGTAGATGACATATTCGTAATAGTAAAAGACTCAGATGAACTAATTGACCTAAAAAGACACCTAGAGAGAGAGTCAGTACTCCGATTTACACATGAAAATAGTGAAAATAACAGTCTGCCATTCCTGGATGTGAATTGCCATTCTATGGCAATTCCACGACCAAGAGATGGCTTCCTGAACCTTGCAGGAATTAACCTCACTGAGGACCAAGTCACTCTCCTAAATCTGGGCATAAACTGTCATGTTATGTCCAGACCGAGTGAGATGGCCCGGAAAGTAGAGTTGGAAATTCTGTTGGACGACATATTCGACCTCGAGACACAAAAGAAGGTCACTACCAAAGATACCTTACAAGCAGAACTTATTGCAGAAGGAGGAAAGAAT
Organism: Procambarus clarkii; assembly: GCF_040958095.1. NCBI lineage: Eukaryota > Metazoa > Arthropoda > Malacostraca > Decapoda > Cambaridae > Procambarus > Procambarus clarkii. The sequence continues at coordinate 51,503,808 of NC_091160.1, read as the reverse complement.
CGAGGCAACTACAGAAGCACCATACTGTCCCCCGAGCTTAAAGCGGCAGCTAAAAGCCTTCGTGAGAACAAGGTGATAGTTGTCAGGAGAGGTGACAAGTCGCCAATATATGTCATTCTTAAAAAAGACGAATATCTGGCGAAAATGAACATCATACTCTCTGACCAAACTAAGTTCCAAAGGGTAACGAAGGACACTACAGCCGAATTAAAAGCAAAGGTCAAGAAACTGATCGAAACTGTGAAAGCCAAGAAATCCGGACTCCACCTGCCAAAGATCATTGGGGAATATAAACCTGGATATGCGTATGGAAATGTCAAGACGCACAAGCCTGGAAACCCACTTCGGCCAATCATTAGCCAGATACCCACACCCACGTACAGACTGGCGAAGCGACTCAACGGCCTGCTGACTCCTTATGTTCCTTGCGCCTTCAGCCGGAAGTCTCCAAAGGAATTTGTTGACTTACTGCGGGGCACACGGGCCACAGGGATAAGAGCCTCGTTGGACGTAGAATCGCTGTTTACCAACGTACCTGTGGACGAGACAATCGGAATGATAGCCGACAGAGTGTATCGTGATCCAGCCTGTACTCCTCTTGACATACCAGAAAATATTCTGAGGAAACTACTCCAAGCTTGTACTAAAGAGGCACCCTTCTTGAGCCCGGATGGGCACATGTATAAGCAAGTAGATGGGGTTGCCATGGGTTCTCCCCTAGGTGTCCTGTTTGCAAACTTCTACATGGGTACCATCGAGCAGAAAGTCTTAGTCGACATGAACTTGAAACCGGCCATATACTGCAGGTATGTTGACGACATTTTTACACAGGTACCTGATGTCAGACATCTGCAGGAGCTGAAGGAGGCATTTGAGCAGAGTTCCGTGCTGCGTTTCACTTACGAGATGGAAAAGGATGGGAAGCTGCCCTTTCTAGATGTAACAGTCATGGAAAAGGGCGGAGGTTTCCACACTGCAGTCTACACTAAGGAAACAAACATAGGAATGTGCCTAAATGCCAACAGCGACTACCCAGACAGGTACAAGAGGAGTGTTGTTAACGCATATGTCGACCGTGCTCTCAGCCACAGCTCAGAATGGAAGCAAGTCGACGAAGAACTCTGTAGGGTAAGGCAGGTCCTAGTCAATAACGGCTTCTCCAATGGTTTCGTCGAAGACATCATAAGAAGGAAAGTGAAAAGCCATGCAACCTCTGAAGAGACAACTAACACAACACCTATACCCCCTATTAGACTATTTTACAGGAACTTCTTTTCCACAGCTCATAAAACGGAGGAAAGGGTCCTGAAAGATATTGTTAATAGAAACGTTATCCCTACAGACAAAAATCAGAGGATACAACTGACGATTTACTATAAAACCAGAAAAACGGCCAGCCTACTCATGAGAAACTCTCCAGACACAAAACAGAACGCTTTAAAAGAGACTAACGTCGTCTATGCCTTCAAATGCCCTCTTGGGGACTGTAAGCTCCAAAAAACCCAGTATATAGGCAAGACAACAACATCTCTTTCTAGGCGTTTAACGATGCATAAGCAACAGGGCTCCATTAAGGAACATATAATCTCTTCCCACAACCAAACCATCGCCAGAGAAATCCTAGTAAACAACACAGAAATCATCGATAGATACAGCGATAGCAGGCGGCTTGACGTTTGCGAGGCACTACACATCAAGAAGTCAACACCAGCAATCAACAGCCAATTATTGCACAACTATATTCTACCCACCTCAAGACTCCGCTCCAATATAGAAGCATCAAGAAATATGGACCAATAGGCTTTCTACAAACACTTCTATTCAATATCCATTGTTTCGTGTTCTGTCTTGTGTTGATGAAATTAATACCCTATTAATACTCTTGTTCTGTCTTGTGTTGATGAAATTAATACCCTATTAATACCACATCTTGTTCTGTCTTGTGTTAATGCCACATCACCCCTTCCACCTCACTCAAATGTAGATATAAAATCGGAGATGCGTAAGTTCTATTCAGTTGTGTATTTGTGAACTAAAGTCTTTGAAAATGTAATAAGTTTTACGAAACGCGCTCGTGTCGCGTCAGACTAGAAATAAAAATGAATTTTGGAGAATTGATTTTTGATTTACCTCCAACAGTGAAACGAAATGTACGAAAGATTGAGAAAATTCGTGTTAGAATTATTAATCTTACTTTTTCGGTCATATTTAATAATATATATATATATATATATATATATATATATATATATATATATATATATATATATATATATATATATATATATATAACTGAAAACTCACACCCCAGAAGTGACTCGAACCCATACTCCCACAACTGGTATGTACAGGGACGCCTTAATCCGCTTGACCATCACGACCGGACATAAGGAAGTGATAGCCGAGGCTATATGAACCACTTCCCCGCCGGCACTCGGATGGTAATCTTGGGCATAGCATTTTATCAAATCACCTCATTCTTTGGGGCACACGTGAGGAACACAAAGGCAAACAAGCCTGAATGGTCCCCAGGACTATATACAACTGAAAACTCACACCCCAGAAGTGACTCGAACCCATACTCCCACAACTGGTATGTACAGGGACGCCTTAATCCGCTTGACCATCACGACCGGACATAAGGAAGTGATAGCCGAGGCTATATGAACCACTTCCCCGCCGGCACTTGGATGGTAATCTTGGGCATAGCATTTTATCAAATCACCTCATTCTTTGGGGCACACATGAGGAACACAAATGCAAACAAGCCTGAATGGTCCCCAGGACTATATACAACTGAAAACTCACACCCCAGAAGTGACTCGAATCCATACTCCCACAACTGGTATGTACAGGGACGCCTTAATCCGCTTGACCATCACGACCGGACACAAGGAAGTGATAGCCGAGGCTATATGAACCACTTCCCCGCCGGCACTCGGATGGTAATCTTGGGCATAGCATTTTATCAAATCACCTCATTCTTTGGGGCACACATGAGGAACACAAATGCAAGCAAGCCTGAATGGTCCCCAGGACTATATACAACTGAAAACTCACACCCCAGAAGTGACTCGAACCCATACTCCCACAACTGGTATGTACAGGGACGCCTTAATCCGCTTGACCATCACGACCGGACATAAGGAAGTGATAGCCGAGGCTATATGAACCACTTCCCCGCCGGCACTCGGATGGTAATCTTGGGCATAGCATTTTATCAAATCACCTCATTCTTTGGGGCACACGTGAGGAACACAAATGCAAACAAGCCTGAATGGTCCCCAGGACTATATACAACTGAAAACTCACACCCCAGAAGTGACTCGAACCCATACTCCCACAACTGGTATGTACAGGGACGCCTTAATCCGCTTGACCATCACGACCGGACATAAGGAAGTGATAGCCGAGGCTATATGAACCACTTCCCCGCCGGCACTCGGATGGTAATCTTGGGCATAGCATTTTATCAAATCACCTCATTCTTTGGGGCACACGTGAGGAACACAAATGCAAACAAGCCTGAATGGTCCCCAGGACTATATACAACTGAAAACTCACACCCCAGAAGTGACTCGAACCCATACTCCCACAACTGGTATGTACAGGGACGCCTTAATCCGCTTGACCATCACGACCGGACATAAGGAAGTGATAGCCGAGGCTATATGAACCACTTCCCCGCCGGCACTCGGATGGTAATCTTGGGCATAGCATTTTATCAAATCACCTCATTCTTTGGGGCACACGTGAGGAACACAAATGCAAACAAGCCTGAATGGTCCCCAGGACTATATACAACTGAAAACTCACACCCCAGAAGTGACTCGAACCCATACTCCCACAACTGGTATGTACAGGGACGCCTTAATCCGCTTGACCATCACGACCGGACATAAGGAAGTGATAGCCGAGGCTATATGAACCACTTCCCCGCCGGCACTCGGATGGTAATCTTGGGCATAGCATTTTATCAAATCACCTCATTCTTTGGGGCACACGTGAGGAACACAAATGCAAACAAGCCTGAATGGTCCCCAGGACTATATACAACTGAAAACTCACACCCCAGAAGTGACTCGAACCCATACTCCCACAACTGGTATGTACAGGGACGCCTTAATCCGCTTGACCATCACGACCGGACATAAGGAAGTGATAGCCGAGGCTATATGAACCACTTCCCCGCCGGCACTCGGATGGTAATCTTGGGCATAGCATTTTATCAAATCACCTCATTCTTTGGGGCACACGTGAGGAACACAAATGCAAACAAGCCTGAATGGTCCCCAGGACTATATACAACTGAAAACTCACACCCCAGAAGTGACTCGAACCCATACTCCCACAACTGGTATGTACAGAGACGCCTTAATCCGCTTGACCATCACGACCGGACACAAGGAAGTGATAGCCGAGGCTATATGAACCACTTCCCCGCCGGCACTCGGATGGTAATCTTGGGCATAGCATTTTATCAAATCACCTCATTCTTTGGGGCACACGTGAGGAACACAAATGCAAACAAGCCTGAATGGTCCCCAGGACTATATACAACTGAAAACTCACACCCCAGAAGTGACTCGAACCCATACTCCCACAACTGGTATGTACAGGGACGCCTTAATCCGCTTGACCATCACGACCGGACATAAGGAAGTGATAGCCGAGGCTATATGAACCACTTCCCCGCCGGCACTCGGATGGTAATCTTGGGCATAGCATTTTATCAAATCACCTCATTCTTTGGGGCACACGTGAGGAACACAAATGCAAACAAGCCTGAATGGTCCCCAGGACTATATACAACTGAAAACTCACACCCCAGAAGTGACTCGAACCCATACTCCCACAACTGGTATGTACAGGGACGCCTTAATCCGCTTGACCATCACGACCGGACATAAGGAAGTGATAGCCGAGGCTATATGAACCACTTCCCCGCCGGCACTCGGATGGTAATCTTGGGCATAGCATTTTATCAAATCACCTCATTCTTTGGGGCACACGTGAGGAACACAAATGCAAACAAGCCTGAATGGTCCCCAGGACTATATACAACTGAAAACTCACACCCCAGAAGTGATTCGAACCCATACTCCCACAACTGGTATGTACAGGGACGCCTTAATCCGCTTGACCATCACGACCGGACATAAGGAAGTGATAGCCGAGGCTATATGAACCACTTCCCCGCCGGCACTCGGATGGTAATCTTGGGCATAGCATTTTATCAAATCACCTCATTCTTTGGGGCACACGTGAGGAACACAAATGCAAACAAGCCTGAATGGTCCCCAGGACTATATACAACTGAAAACTCACACCCCAGAAGTGACTCGAACCCATACTCCCACAACTGGTATGTACAGGGACGCCTTAATCCGCTTGACCATCACGACCGGACATAAGGAAGTGATAGCCGAGGCTATATGAACCACTTCCCCGCCGGCACTCGGATGGTAATCTTGGGCATAGCATTTTATCAAATCACCTCATTCTTTGGGGCACACGTGAGGAACACAAATGCAAACAAGCCTGAATGGTCCCCAGGACTATATACAACTGAAAACTCACACCCCAGAAGTGACTCGAACCCATACTCCCACAACTGGTATGTACAGGGACGCCTTAATCCGCTTGACCATCACGACCGGACACAAGGAAGTGATAGCCGAGGCTATATGAACCACTTCCCCGCCGGCACTCGGATGGTAATCTTGGGCATAGCATTTTATCAAATCACCTCATTCTTTGGGGCACACGTGAGGAACACAAATGCAAACAAGCCTGAATGGTCCCCAGGACTATATACAACTGAAAACTCACACCCCAGAAGTGACTCGAACCCATACTCCCACAACTGGTATGTACAGGGACGCCTTAATCCGGTACATACCAGTTGTGGGAGTATGGGTTCGAGTCACTTCTGGGGTGTGAGTTTTCAGTTGTATATAGTCCTGGGGACCATTCAGGCTTGTTTGCATTTGTGTTCCTCACGTGTGCCCCAAAGAATGAGGTGATTTGATAAAATGCTATGCCCAAGATTACCATCCGAGTGCCGGCGGGGAAGTGGTTCATATAGCCTCGGCTATCACTTCCTTATGTCCGGTCGTGATGGTCAAGCGGATTAAGGCGTCCCTGTACATACCAGTTGTGGGAGTATGGGTTCGAGTCACTTCTGGGGTGTGAGTTTTCAGTTGTATATAGTCCTGGGGACCATTCAGGCTTGTTTGCATTTGTGTTCCTCACGTGTGCCCCAAAGAATGAGGTGATTTGATAAAATGCTATGCCCAGGATTACCATCCGAGTGCCGGCGGGGAAGTGGTTCATATAGCCTCGGCTATCACTTCCTTATGTCCGGTCGTGATGGTCAAGCGGATCAAGGCGTCCCTGTACATACCAGTTGTGGGAGTATGGGTTCGAGTCACTTCTGGGGTGTGAGTTTTCAGTTGTATATAGTCCTGGGGACCATTCAGGCTTGTTTGCATTTGTGTTCCTCACGTGTGCCCCAAAGAATGAGGTGATTTGATAAAATGCTATGCCCAAGATTACCATCCGAGTGCCGGCGGGGAAGTGGTTCATATAGCCTCGGCTATCACTTCCTTATGTCCAGTCGTGATGGTCAAGCGGATTAAGGCGTCCCTGTACATACCAGTTGTGGGAGTATGGGTTCGAGTCACTTCTGGGGTGTGAGTTTTCAGTTGTATATAGTCCTGGGGACCATTCAGGCTTGTTTGCATTTGTGTTCCTCACGTGTGCCCCAAAGAATGAGGTGATTTGATAAAATGCTATGCCCAAGATTACCATCCGAGTGCCGGCGGGGAAGTGGTTCATATAGCCTCGGCTATCACTTCCTTATGTCCGTTCGTGATGGTCAAGCGGATTAAGGCGTCCCTGTACATACCAGTTGTGGGAGTATGGGTTCGAGTCACTTCTGGGGTGTGAGTTTTCAGTTGTATATAGTCCTGGGGACCATTCAGGCTTGTTTGCATTTGTGTTCCTCACGTGTGCCCCAAAGAATGAGGTGATTTGATAAAATGCTATGCCCAAGATTACCATCCGAGTGCCGGCGGGGAAGTGGTTCATATAGCCTCGGCTATCACTTCCTTATGTCCGGTCGTGATGGTCAAGCGGATAAAGGCGTCCCTGTACATACCAGTTGTGGGAGTATGGGTTCGAGTCACTTCTGGGGTGTGAGTTTTCAGTTGTATATAGTCCTGGGGACCATTCAGGCTTGTTTGCATTTGTGTTCCTCACGTGTGCCCCAAAGAATGAGGTGATTTGATAAAATGCTATGCCCAAGATTACCATCCGAGTGCCGGCGGGGAAGTGGTTCATATAGCCTCGGCTATCACTTCCTTATGTCCGGTCGTGATGGTCAAGCGGATTAAGGCGTCCCTGTACATACCAGTTGTGGGAGTATGGGTTCGAGTCACTTCTGGGGTGTGAGTTTTCAGTTGTATATAGTCCTGGGGACCATTCAGGCTTGTTTGCATATATATATATATATATTATTAAATATGACCGAAAAAGTAAGATTAATAATTCTAACACGAATTTTCTCAATCTTTCGTACATTACGCTTCACTGTTGGAGGTAAATCAAAAATCACTTCTCCAAAATTCATTTTTATTTCTAGTCTGACGCGACACGGGCGCGTTTCGTAAAACTTATTACATTTTCAAAGACTTCACAAATACACAACTGATTAGAACTTACGTCTCTCTGATATTATATCTACATTTGAGTGAGGTGGGAAGGGTGATGTGGCATTAACACAAGACAGAACAGGAGGAGATATTAATAGGGTATTAAAAGTATCAACACAAGACAGAACAGAAACAATGGGTATTGAATAGAAGTGTTTGTAGAAAGCCTATTGGTCCATATTTCTTGATGCTTCTATATTGGAGCGGAGTCTTGAGGTGGGTAGAATATAGTTGTGCAATAATTGGCTGTTGATTGCTGGTGTTGACTTCTTGATGTGTAGTGCCTCGCAAACGTCAAGCCGCCTGCTATCGCTGTATCTATCGATGATTTCTGTTTTGTTTACTAGGATTTCTCTGGCGATGGTTTGGTTATGGGAAGAGATTATATGTTCCTTAATGGAGCCCTGTTGCTTATGCATCGTTAAACGCCTAGAAAGAGATGTTGTTGTCTTGCCTATATACTGGGTTTTTTGGAGCTTACAGTCCCCAAGTGGGCATTTGAAGGCATAGACGACGTTAGTCTCTTTTAAAGCGTTCTGTTTTGTGTCTGGAGAGTTTCTCATGAGTAGGCTGGCCGTTTTTCTGGTTTTATAGTAAATCGTCAGTTGTATCCTCTGATTTTTGTCTGTAGGGATAACGTTTCTATTAACAATATCTTTCAGGACCCTTTCCTCCGTTTTATGAGCTGTGGAAAAGAAGTTCCTGTAAAATAGTCTAATAGGGGGTATAGGTGTTGTGTTAGTTGTCTCTTCAGAGGTTGCATGGCTTTTCACTTTCCTTCTTATGATGTCTTCGATGAAACCATTGGAGAAGCCGTTATTGACTAGGACCTGCCTTACCCTACAGAGTTCTTCGTCGACTTGCTTCCATTCTGAGCTGTGGCTGAGAGCACGGTCGACGTATGCGTTAACAACACTCCTCTTGTACCTGTCGGGGCAGTCGCTGTTGGCATTTAGGCACATTCCTATGTTTGTTTCCTTAGTGTAGACTGCAGTGTGGAAACCTCCGCCCTTTTCCATGACTGTTACATCTAGAAAAGGCAGCTTCCCATCCTTTTCCGTCTCGTAAGTGAAACGCAGCACGGAACTCTGCTCAAATGCCTCCTTCAGCTCCTGCATATGTCTGACATCAGGTACCTGTGTAAAAATGTCGTCAACATACCTGCAGTATATGGCCGGTTTCAAGTTCATATCGACTAAGACTTTTTGCTCGATGGTACCCATGTAGAAGTTTGCAAACAGGACACCTAGGGGAGAACCCATGGCGACCCCATCTACTTGCTTATACATGTGCCCATCCGGGCTCAAGAAGGGTGCCTCTTTAGTACAAGCTTGGAGTAGTTTCCTCAGAGCCCCTTTCATCAGTCCACAAGGAGACATGTATTTACAGATAGGCGGAGTAGCAATGGGCTCCCCCTTAGGAGTTTTATTTGCTAATTTTTATATGGGAACCATCGAAGATAGGGTCTTCAGTAGCAGACAAAAACCAACTGTATACTGCCGTTATGTAGATGACATATTCGTAATAGTAAAAGACTCAGATGAACTAATTGACCTAAAAAGACACCTAGCGAGAGAGTCAGTACTCCGATTTACACATGAAAATAGTGAAAATAACAGTTTGCCATTCTTGGATGTACTAATAACAAAAACAGGAACCTCTTTAAGCACCAACGTATATACCAAGCCCACCAACATAGGATTATGCCTGAACGGTAGAAGTGAGTGCCCCCAAAGATACAAAGCCAGTGTTCTCAATGCTTATATTCGTCGAGCGCTTACCCACTGCTCTGAATGGAGCAACGTGAGTAGAGAGTTTGAAAGAGTAACTCAGGTATTGGTGAACAACGGATATAGCAACGCGGAAATAAACGCTGCTATAAGAAGACACTTGGACCGTTGGTATAATTCAGAACCTAGAACAGAAACCACAACACCCCCAATAAAATTATATTACAAATCAACCATGCACAGTGAACATATAAAAGAGGAAAGAATAATGAAAGAAATAATCCGTAAAGGAGTAAAAAGCACTACTCCTAACCAAAACATAAACCTGATAATATTCTACAAAACCAAGAAGACTTCCGAACTCCTTATCAAAAACAGCCCGAAGCCGACGGAGAACCCTCTACAGCAGTCAAGCGTTGTATACATGTACACTTGCCCCCACGAAGGATGTAACCTTCAATGTAAGTACATAGGTATGATGTCGACCAAGCTGACGAGGCGTTTGACATGCCATCTTCAATCTGGTGCCCCTAGGAATCACATGAGACAAGCCCATGACATTACTCTAACAAGAGAAATGTTGAACAAGAATACTTGCATAATAGATAAAACCCAAGATTCAAGAAGATTACAAATTCTTGAGGCAATTCACATAAGAATAGAGCGACCTACCATGAACACCCAAATCACGGAACTATTTACTCTACCCACCATGAGAGTAAGAACAAGACAAGAACATATCGATGCCAACACAGAAGACAATGTCCAACATAACAGGCCAATTACACTGGATTAATCTTTGTGTTTAGATAGGAGATGCCTCGTATGGGCCAATAAGCCTTCTGCAGCCCCTATGTTTATCCCTTATGTATCCCCCCATGTTTTTCACCTTCATTGTATTATCACCTGACCTAATGCGGGTATAAAATCAACTAGTATTGTAAGATTGTTCACTTGAGAATGAACCATGGAGGTTCGAAACGTCGTGCAAATTATACAAATAAGTGTAATACACTATAGTAAATCACTTCTTTTCTTCACCTTAAAAGTACGAAAATGAGTTTTGGAGAACTCCTATTCCAATTAAGCCCTGATGCTAAGAAAATAGTTAGAGGGATAGAAGCCCTAAACCAGAAAATAATAAATACAGAATATGCGGTCATATTCAATGAAACATGTTTGAAAGAAAACCTGCTGCCAGTATACACCAATATAAACCCACATGACCCAGCAGTCCGCAATACAGAGTTTACCTATAGGTATAGGCAAGAGCTCATTCGGCATCAACTAAACAAGAAGAAGGAAGCCCTCCAAACCTTTATAGAGCAGGCGGAGCATCTGTTAAACAAATGGACCCAGTACGACATCCCTATCCAACTCAAGCAAACCATCAACAGTGAACTATTTAACCTGAAACAACAACATAAAACTCTTGTAGAAACAAAGACACTCCGTAAGTTAACATCCCTAAACGGTGGACAGCTAAAAATCCCTCGTCCTAAAGATGGCTACTTTAACCTGACTTCTTATGATCTTACCCAGGACCAACGAGACCTCTTAAATCTTGGTCTAAATTGTCAATTCTTATCTAAACCAAAGATGCATCAAAAACGCCTGGAAATCGAAATGCTTCTGGACGATATCCATAAGCTAGAAGACAACAAAAAAGTCATCACCACGGACACACTTCAAGCTGAACTACTTGCAGAAGCAGGGAAAAAACGAGGAACATATTCATCTACAATCTTAACCCCACGACTCAAAGAAGCAGCGAAACAACTAAAAAATCTGAAAGACGTAACAATAAGAAAAGCCGACAAAACAGCAGCATATGTATTGATTCCTACCCATGAATACATGAACAAAATTAGCGACATCCTAAGTGACGACTCCAAATTTCAACGAATCACGAGGAACCCCGTAGAAGACCTTAAGCGGAAAGTAAACAAAACAATTACAGCAATCAACGCAAAGAAAGGTAGTGTGCATTTCAATAAACTTCAAGGCGACTATGGCTTAGGATATGCCTACGGCAATGTTAAGACGCATAAACCAGGTAACCCACTACGCCCTATAATCAGCCAAATACCAACCCCAACTTATCACCTGGCAAAAAAACTCAATGAACTCCTAACTCCATACACTCCAAGTAAGTTTAGTCTACAATCATCAGCAGATTTCCTAGAATTGATCAAATCTACCCAGCCCGATGGAATCATCGCTTCCCTGGACGTTGAATCCCTTTTTACCAACGTCCCAGTCGACACAACCATAGGAATGATACTGGACAGAGTATACAGAGACGAGAGCACCCCCAAATTAGACATACCTGAGCCACACTTGAAAAGTCTTCTCGAAGCATGTACAAAGGGAGCCCCTTTCATCAGTCCACAAGGAGACATGTATTTACAGATAGACGGAGTAGCAATGGGCTCCCCCTTAGGAGTTTTATTTGCTAATTTTTATATGGGAACCATCGAAGATAGGGTCTTCAGTAGCAGACAAAAACCAACTGTATACTGCCGTTATGTAGATGACATATTCGTAATAGTAAAAGACTCAGATGAACTAATTGACCTAAAAAGACACCTAGCGAGAGAGTCAGTACTCCGATTTACACATGAAAATAGTGAAAATAACAGTCTGCCATTCTTGGATGTACTAATAACAAAAACAGGAACCTCTTTAAGCACCAACGTATATACCAAGCCCACCAACATAGGATTATGCCTGAACGGTAGAAGTGAGTGCCCCCAAAGATACAAAGCCAGTGTTCTCAATGCTTATATTCGTCGAGCGCTTACCCACTGCTCTGAATGGAGCAACGTGAGTAGAGAGTTTGAAAGAGTAACTCAGGTATTGGTGAACAACGGATATAGCAACGCGGAAATAAACGCTGCTATAAGAAGACACTTGGACCGTTGGTATAATTCAGAACCTAGAACAGAAACCACAACACCCCCAATAAAATTATATTACAAATCAACCATGCACAGTGAACATATAAAAGAGGAAAGAATAATGAAAGAAATAATCCGTAAAGGAGTAAAAAGCACTACTCCTAACCAAAACATAAACCTGATAATATTCTACAAAACCAAGAAGACTTCCGAACTCCTTATCAAAAACAGCCCGAAGCCGACGGAGAACCCTCTACAGCAGTCAAGCGTTGTATACATGTACACTTGCCCCCACGAAGGATGTAACCTTCAATGTAAGTACATAGGTATGACGTCGACCAAGCTGACGAGGCGTTTGACATGCCATCTTCAATCTGGTGCCCCTAGGAATCACATGAGACAAGCCCATGACATTACTCTAACAAGAGAAATGTTGAACAAGAATACTTGCATAATAGATAAAACCCAAGATTCAAGAAGATTACAAATTCTTGAGGCAATTCACATAAGAATAGAGCGACCTACCATGAACACCCAAATCACGGAACTATTTACTCTACCCACCATGAGAGTAAGAACAAGACAAGAACATATCGATGCCAACACAGAAGACAATGTCCAACATAACAGGCCAATTACACTGGATTAATCTTTGTGTTTAGATAGGAGATGCCTCGTATGGGCCAATAAGCCTTCTGCAGCCCCTATGTTTATCCCTTATGTATCCCCCCATGTTTTTCACCTTCATTGTATTATCACCTGACCTAATGCGGGTATAAAATCAACTAGTATTGTAAGATTGTTCACTTGAGAATGAACCATGGAGGTTCGAAACGTCGTGCAAATTATACAAATAAGTGTAATACACTATAGTAAATCACTTCTTTTCTTCACCTTAAAAGTACGAAAATGAGTTTTGGAGAACTCCTATTCCAATTAAGCCCTGATGCTAAGAAAATAGTTAGAGGGATAGAAGCCCTAAACCAGAAAATAATAAATACAGAATATGCGGTCATATTCAATGAAACATGTTTCAAAGAAAACCTGCTGCCAGTATACACCAATATATATATATATATATATATATATATATATATATATATATATATATATATATTATTATATATGACCGAAAAAGTAAGATTAATAATTCTAACACGAATTTTCTCAATCTTTCGTACATTTCTTTTCCCTGTTGGAGGTAATTCAAAAATCAATTCTCCAAAATTCATTTTTATTTCTAGTCTGACGCGATACTTGAGCGCGTTTCGTAAAACTTATTACATTTTCAAAGACTTTACTTAACAAATACACAACTGAATAGAACTTACATATCTCCGATTTTGTTTATATCTACATTTGAGTGAGGTGGATGGGGTGAGGTGGTATTTAATAAGGTATTAATTTCATCAACACAAGCCAGAACATGAAACAATGAGTATTGAAAAGAAGTGATTGTAGAAAGCCTATTGGTCAATATTTCTTGATGCTTCTATATTGGAGCGGAGTCTTGAGGTGGGTAGAATATAGTTGTGCATGAATTGGCTGTTGATTGCTGGTGTTGACTTCTTGATGTGTAATGCCTCGCAAACGTCAAGCCGCCTGCTATCGCTGTATCTATCGATGATTTCTGTGTTGTTTACTAGGATTTCTCTGGCGATGGTTTGGTTGTGGGAAGAGATTATATGTTCCTTAATGGAGCCCTGTTGCTTATGCATCGTTAAACGCCTAGAAAGAGATGTTGTTGTCTTGCCTATATACTGTTTTTTTTGGAGCTTACAGTCCCCAAGAGGGCATTTGAAGGCATAGACGACGTTAGCCTCTTTTAAAGCGTTCTGTTTTGTGTCTGGAGAGTTTCTCATGAATAGGCTGGCCGTTTTTCTGGTTTTATAGTAAATCGTCAGTTGTATCCTCTTATTTTTGTCTGTAGGGATAAAAATAATATATAATAATATATAATTAATAATATATGTCTACAGGAAAGACTGCTTCCAAAATATACTAATATATATATATATATATATATATATATATATATATATATATATATATATATATATATTTTGGTAGCAGTCTTTCCTGTAGACATATATTATTAAATATGACCGAAAAAGTAAGATTAATAATTCTAACACGAATTTTCTCAGTCTTTCGTACATTTCTTTTCACTGTTGGAGGTAAATCAAAAATCAATTCTCCAAAATTCATTTTTATTTCTAGTCTGACGCGACACGAGCGCGTTTCATAAAACTTATTACATTTTCAAAGACTTTAGTTCACAAATACACAACTGAATAGAACTGATTGATTGATGATTGATAAAGATTAAGCCACCCAAGAGGTGGCACGGGCATGAATATCCCGTAAGTGGTAGAATTTTTTTTTTTTTTTCCCCAGTGTTCTGAGGTTGCATTTAACCATCAAGCTGTTATCGTGGGGGAGGATACTGCTTCACAGTCTTTATGAGGGTGTCCAGCTGCTGGACACCTTTGTTGACCAGGAGAGTGGCTGTGTTGATGGCTTCAGGGTGGCCACTGCATGATTCAGGAACTCTTAAAGCTCTTCTAAGGTCATTGGTTGCTTCACATTCCAGAAGATAGTGAAGTAATGGCTTTTCTGTGACAGTTTGGCAGAAGATGCACTCTCTCTGTCGGGGTTCACCAATCTCCCAGTTGCATCTGTAACCTAGACGTAGTCTATATAGCCTAACTGCTATTTCCCTGTGGATTCCTTTTGGGATATTTAACCTTTCTAATTTGGTTGCCTGAAGATACCATGTTGCAGATGGCGAACCTTCAGCTATTCTCTGGTGTAGGTAGGCTTTGTTGAGATGTGAGCGTTTTTTGATGATGATGTTTTTTATGTTCTCTAGGCTGGGTTGAATTGTTTTATGTATCACTGGATGACGAGTTGCCAATTTAGCAATTTCATCAGCTTTTTCATTTAATGGGATTCCAATATGGGATGGGATCCAGTTTAAAGTTATGTTGAGGCCTTTGCCTTTAGCGACTGCTCTTTGATACAAAATGGTGGTAATTATTTCCACATTATCTTTCCACTGTTTTTGTCCTAGTATTTGAAGTGCAGCTTTTGAGTCTGTGTGTATGATTGCATTTTTAGTGTATTGTGCAATCACATATGCGAATGCCTGTTGTATGGCGAAGAGCTCAGTTTGGGTTGATGATACTAGTCCTCCCAGTCTCCAATATGCCTGAACGCTGGTCGTGCAAAGAGCAGCGCCAGCACTCTCATTTTCTGTGTCCACCGATCCGTCTGTGAAGATGTGGGTGGCTCCTGCTACTGCTATGCTATACATTTGCTCTTCTATTATGCGCCTTACGATTGTCGGATCATAGGCAGCCTTTTTCATTGGGAGACTTTCTATTACTATTTTGAAAGTAGGCTCTTCCCACGGCGCGGAAGGAGTGTAATTTGGGTATGGATGATCACCCTCTCTATCAAGAATCATGTTTTTTAAATGTAGTCTGTTTAGGACTTTTCCTGCTCTTGCAACCCAAGAGTTTCCATTGTTTTGGCCTAGTCCAACCACCAAAGCCTACCATACTGGGATTGGATCAGAAGAAATCATTATCTTACTGATAATTGTAGCTGTCCTTTGTGATATTCTTTCTTGTAGAGAGGGCAAACCCGTCTCCAGTCTAAGAGTTTCAAGCCTGGTCCACATGGGGGCTCCCAGTGCAGCTCTCATAGCATTGTTTTGGGCAACTTCAAGCTTTTTCCACTGTTGGTGTGATAGATTTGTGAGTGCAGGTGCGGCATAATCGATCACTGATCTGACTGCCTGTACATAGTATGTGCGAAGGACTTGCAGATTGGCTCCTCCAGAAAGGGAGGTTAGCGACCTGAGGATTGCCGTCCGGGCCGCAGTTCGCTCTCTCAAGTATGTGACCTCAGCATTAAAATTCATGTGTGTGTCCAGGATGATTCCTAGATACTGATAGGTGTCGACCCATTCTATTGGTTGACCCTGTACTGTGAGTTGGATGTTGGGCTTCGCTATTTTTATGGGCATGGCCTTTGACTTTGAGGGGTTGAGTTTGATCCCAATCTGTTTTGCCTCTTTACTGATGCAGTCTAAGCATTTGGGTGCAAGGCGCGCCGCATCCCTTCCCTTTATGATGATGACAAAGTCGTCCGCGTAGTTTAGCAGCCTGCAGTGATGTGGCAGTTTCAACCTCATTATTCTTTCCATTAAACAGTTGAAGAGAAGAGGGCTAAGAATACCTCCTTGCGGTGTACCATTTTCATGTCTTTTGTACTCAGAGACTGTGCCATGAAGTTTTACTCTTGCTTCTCTGTTTATGAGACAGTTTTTGGTCCAGGAGAGCAGGTTGCCTCTGACCTCTTTGTCAATGAGGCAGCAGAGAATAGCTGGGGCGCTAGCCAGTTCAAAGGCTTTTTCGAGGTCCAGGAATATCAGCATTCCTGGTCTGTCATTCAAGTGGGCTAACAGAGTTGTAATACATTCCACTGTGCCAACCCCTCTTCTATAGGCATACATATCATGATGCAGTTTAGGCATTTTCCACTCCAGTCTGTTGAGTGCCATTCTGTCAGCCGTCTTGGCTGCACAGCTTTGGAGAGAGATGGGCCTGGGATCAGCTGGATCTTTGGGTTTTGGGATCGGCACTATGTCTGCTCTATTCCAAGCAGAAGGTCTAGTTTGAGAAGTCCAGGCTAAATTAATTAACCTTAGGTATGCAGCGTCTCCCTCTGGGCCGAGGTTTCTAATCATTTTATAGGTTATTTTGTCGGCTCCAGGGGATGTATCCTTGGAGTTTTTCTTAGCCCGATTGAGCTCATCCAGTGTGAAGGGGGCATTAGTGTCAGAGACTTCTTCACATGCTGTAAGGATTCTGTGCCACCTTTCTTCCTCTAGTCCGGTCTGTACTGCTAATACATCTGGTGGAAGTTGATTGCTGGCTGCTCTCTCTGCAAACCTGGTTGCCAGTACTTCGGCTTCCTGTTGAGGATCTTTGGGGCGTGGAGCTTTAGGTGTTTTATTCCCTTTGGCCCGGTGAATTTGCTGCCACATCTCCCCAAGAGAGGTGTGTTCATTCAGGTGTGAACACCATTCTAGCCACTTTTGTTCTTTTATTTGTCTGGTCTCTCGATGTACATGTTCCTTGACCTCACAAAGTAAGATCCTGTTGCGGTCACTTGGCTGCTTTTTGTATAGCTTTCTTGTTCTATTGAGTCTATGGTTGAGTTCTTTGACACGTTCGCAATAGTACCAATGATCTTTATGGTGTCCGGTGGACTGTTTTTTCAGTGGGATTGAGTGGTTGGCTGCACTTTGAATCGCTTTGACAAATTCTTGTTCTGCCTGATTAATGTCTTCGGGAAGATCATAGTTTCTTTGCCACTCTGAAATGAGGTTTTAAAATCGGTCCCAGTTTGCTAAAGCAAAGTTCCAGGCTTCAGATGGAGGCGGAGGTGGGGTGGGTAGGTCTAACTGAAGATCAATTTGGACCCCATAGTGGTCGCTTGTGAGTGTGGGCTCAACTGACCATGTTGCTGCATCTCTTAGGGAGGCTGAAACGAAGGTTAGGTCTAATCTGCCTCCTTGGATGTGGGTAGGTTCATTCTTGTTTAGGATTTGTATTTCTGGAAGCTGGTCCAGCAGATGTGTAATGTGTATGCCGGCTTCATTTGTTTTGTTCGAGCCCAGTGCCAATCGATGATGGGCATTAAAATCTCCACAAATGATTGTGTTTGTTGTTGTCGCGTGTCCAAATAGCACAGAGAGATCCATTTCGGCTTGTGGAGACCTGTACACATTGAACACTTCAAGTTTGTCGTGTCTTAGCTCAATGGTGACTCCCGTTACCTCTGTCCCTGCTCCACAATTGGGTGGGCTGGTTATGGATTTGGAGATCAGGTCACATTTTACATAGATTGCACATCCCCTGGATTGCCCATTGATCCATGGAAGGAAGAAGCCTCGATAGCCTGAGATTTTAGGTTCTAATCCGGCTCTAAGCAAGCTCTCCTGTAGTATCAGGATGTCTATGCCTTTGGTTGCTGCTATGCATTGCAAGTGTTGCAATTTAGTGCGCAGTCCTTGCGCATTCCATTGCAGGATCTTTAGAATTCTAGGTTCTTGGAATGTGCTGATAATTCCGTGGTATCCATGGAGTCTGATGAACACGCCATGGAAGTTGCAATTGGGGTATAGGTTCTTAGTGGTCCTGAAATTGCCTCATCAATGTCGCTTTCCGACGAGCTGGACTCTATCTGCTTTTTATGGGGGTGCCTCTTGCCCTGCTGTCTTGACGGTGTGGATATTACATCTTCGAATTTTTTGAGCTTGTGCTCAATTGTCTTCCGAGTCTCTGTGGTTTGCTTGATTCCATGTGAAGACAGCAGACTTTCGATTAACTCAGTGACCAAAGTTTTGAGCATTGGCCAGAGAGCGTTCAGTTCAGTGAGAGCACTATTTAATGTTGTGCAGGTTGAGGGCCTAGTGGCTTTTAGACCCTTCTCGGTGGTAACTTTGGCACTGGGATTGCTACTCCTATTGGCCCCAGTGTGCTTGCTGGATGAAATGGGAGGCCGACTGCTTTGAACATGAGTCTTGCGTCCTCCATCTTTCTTTTTGTCCTGTACTGTCTTCTCACCCTTCACCATGGCCGATGGTGAAGGGCCGTGTGCCCCCTCTTCCTGAATGGGTAGACCCCACGCGGTTTTAGTGGGCATGGGAGCTGGTATTCGTTTTGGTGGGGGTTTCGGTGAATAGAACTTACGCATCTCCGATTTTATATCAACATTTGAGTGAGGTGGAAGGGGTGATGTGGCATTAACACAAGACAGAACAAGATGTGGTATTAATAGGGTATTAATTTCATCAACACAAGACAGAACAAGAAGTGGTATTAATAGGGTATTAATTTCATCAACACAAGACAGAACACGAAACAATGGATATTGAATAGAAGTGTTTGTAGAAAGCCTATTGGTCCATATTTCTTGATGCTTCTATATTGGAGCGGAGTCTTGAGGTGGGTAGAATATAGTTGTGGACAACTATATTCTACCCACCTCAAGACTCCGCTCCAATATAGAAGCATCAAGAAATATGGACCAATAGGCTTTCTACAAACACTTCTATTCAATATCCATTGTTTCGTGTTCTGTCTTGTGTTGATGAAATTAATACCCTATTAATACCACTTCTTGTTCTGTCTTGTGTTGATGAAATTAATACCCTATTAATACCACATCTTGTTCTGTCTTGTGTTAATGCCACATCACCCCTTCCACCTCACTCAAATGTAGATATAAAATCGGAGATGCGTAAGTTCTATTCAGTTGTGTATTTGTGAACTAAAGTCTTTGAAAATGTAATAAGTTTTACGAAACGCGCTCGTGTCGCGTCAGACTAGAAATAAAAAGGAATTTTGGAGAATTGATTTTTGATTTACCTCCAACAGTGAAAAGAAATGTACGAAAGATTGAGAAAATTCGTGTTAGAATTATTAATCTTACTTTTTCGGTCATATTTAATAATATATGTCTACAGGAAAGACTGCTACCAAAATATACTAATATATATATATATATATATATATATATATATATATATATATATATATATATATATATATATATATATATATATATATATATATATATATGCCCCTTTTCTTTTTTGCATGGCTGTTAAAGAGGTCACAAGCAGGTTGACCAGCGAACTCAACATCTGGTTCCTGGACGATGGCACCCTGGCAGGGACACAGGAGTCCCTGCTAGAAGATCTACAGCTGGTGAAATCTAAGGGAGAGAAGTTAGGACTCACCCTAAACCCATTAAAGTGTGAAATCATCTCATCTAGCCTACCAACCATAGATGCAGTGCGAACCATATTGCCAGGAGCCCAAGTGATCGCTCCCACCGACAGTGTGCTGCTAGGGGCACCTCTGGGCTCGAGCGCCATTGAGGTAGTTCTCGAAGAAAAGCTGAACGACCTGAGGAGGATGGAGGGAAGAATAGGGGCTTTGGACGCCCACGATGCTCTGTACCTTCTCACAAGGTGCCTGGCTTTGCCCAGACTGACCTATTTCCTAAGGTGTGCTCCCTCCTTCGACAGCCCACAATTAACAGAATATGACACACTCCTAAGGTCAATAACCGTGAAAGTGTTAAACCTCTCCCTGCAAGATGACCAATGGGACCAAGCAACGCTCCCAGTTAGACTCGGGGGGATAGGTATTCGCAAGGCGACACAGTTAGCATTGCCGGCATTCTTATCCTCGACCAGTGCAACAGGTGAATTAGTTAAGGAAATACTACCGGAACACCTAAGAGACTTCATTGGGATTCATGATCCCAAATTCGCGGAAGGAGCCGGTCAGTGGGACACTCTTGTCAACTCTCATCCTCGACCGACTTTTCCAAATGACTGCAAACAGTCCAAATGGGATAGCCCCACAGTGGAGAACATCGCCACATCATTGCTGGAGGCAGCTTCCAGGAAGGACAAAGCGCGTCTTCTAGCTGTGCAAGCTCCCTATGCCGGGGACTTCCTGTTGGCAGTCCCTAATTCCGCCTTGGGCACCCGCCTGGACCATCGGACCCTAAGTATTGGTGTTGCTCTGCGCCTTGCCACCCCTATCTCCACCGAGCACCGGTGTATTTGCGGCCATGCACGGGCAGACCAATACGGCAGCCATGGTCTCATCTGTCGTAAGACACAGGGAAAGATTGCCAGACATGAAGCAGTCAATGACATCATCAAGAGAAGTTTGGCTTCAGCTGGGTGCCCAGCACAAAGGGAACCTCAGTTGTGCAGGCCTGACAACAGCCAAAAACGCCCAGATGGAGTCACCCTGCAGCCGTGGAGGGAAGGTAAACAGGTCGTGTGGGACTACACGTGTGCATCCACATTGGCTGATACCTATCTACCTTACAGCGCAGCTGAGGGAGGCGGGGCGGCCACCTTCAGGGAGACCCAGAAAACTAAATAGTACAGGGACCTAGAACGTAGTTACAGGTTCGTGCCAATAGGCTCTGAGACTCTGGGCGCCTGGGGTAAATGTGCACTTAAGTTCCTGAAGGAGCTGGGCGAGGAACTCATTGGGAAGACTAGAGACCCAAGAGCGGCCAGTTTTATGTTCCAGCGCCTCAGTGTCGCTATTCAGAGGGGAAATGCGTGCTGTATCTTGGGTAAGCACCCGACCCCCGAGGAACTGGACGAGGTCTTCGAACACTGATTGGTATATTGTTATATTGTTATATAAGTGTGTGTTTTCTGTAAACTGTAACATTGCAATAAATCAAATAAAAAAAAATAATAGGGGTGGTAGGAGAGGAAAAGATTAAAGTGAGATTCCACAAGGTCTTCTCTGAACACTATTTATTGACTTCTTCGAGGATGTGGGTCCCTTTAATTAAACCAGTGGTGGTACCCCTATGTATATATATATATATATATATATATATATATATATATATATATATATATATATATATATATATATATATATATATATATATGTCGTACCTAGTAGCCAGAACGCACTTTTTGGACTACTATGCAAGGCCCAATTTGCCTAATAAGCCAAGTTTTCCTGAATTAATATATTTCCTCAAATTTTTTTCTTATGAAATGATAAAGCTACCCATTTCATTATGTATGAGGTAATTTTTTTTTTATTGGAGTTAAAATTAACGTAGATATATGACCGAACCTAACCAACCCTACCTAACCTAACCTAACCTATCTCTATAGGTTAGGTTAGGTTAGGTAGCCGAAAAAGTTAGGTTAGGTTAGGTTAGGTAGGTTAGGTAGTCGAAAAACAATTAATTCATGAAAACTTGGCTTATTAGGCAAATCGGGCCTTGCATAGTAGGCTGAGAAGTGAGTTCTGGCTACTAGGTACGACATATATATATATATATATATATATATATATGTCGTACCTAGTAGCCAGAACTCACTTTTTGGCCTACTATTCAAGGCCCGATTTGCCTAATAAGCCAAGTTTTCCTGAATTATTATATTTTTTCTATTTTTTTTCTTATGAAATGATAAAGCTACCCATTTCATTATGTATGAGGTCAATTTTTTTTTATTGGAGTTCAAATTAACGTAGATATATGACCGAACCTAACCAACCCTACCTAACCTAACCTAACCTATCTTTATAGGTTAGGTTTGGTTAGGTAGCCGAAAAAGTTAGGTTAGGTTAGGTTAGGTAGGTTAGGTAGTCAAAAAACAATTAATTCATGAAAACTTGGCTTATTAGGCAAATCGGGCCTTGCATAGTAGGCTGAGAAGTGCGTTCTGGCTATTAGGTACGACATATATATATATATATATATATATGTCGTACCTAATAGCCAGAACGCACTTCTCAGCCTACTATTCAAGGCCCGATTTGCCTAATAAGCCAAGTTTTCATGAATTAATGTTTTTTCGTCTACCTAACCTACCTAACCTAACCTAACCTAGCTTTTTTTGGCTACCTAACGTAACCTTACCTATATATATAGGTTAGGTTAGGTTAGGTAGGGTTGGTTAGGTTCGGTCATATATCTACGTTAATTTTAACTCCAATAAATAAAAATTGACCTCATACATAGAGAAAACGGTTGCTTTATCATTTCATAAGAAAAAAATTATAGTAAATATATTAATTCAGGAAAACTTGGCTTATTAGGCAAATCGGGCCTTGAATAGTAGGCTGAGAAGTGAGTTCTGGCTACTAGGTACGACATATATATATATATATATATATATATATATATATATATATATATATATATATATATATATATATATATATATATATATATATATATATATACATGTAATAATGTATATACAATAATGACATTTTCAAAACAAGTTAGATAAATATACAAACATACCAAAAGAGTAGGGGTGGTAGGAGAAGAAAATATCAAAGTGTTCAGTGAAGATCCACAAGGTCTTCTCTGAGTAATCTTTATTTTCTTCTCCGAGGCTATGGTTCCCTACACTTGCACCAGAGGTGGTACCCCTTCTAGGTTTATATACATGTATATATATATATATATATATATATATATATATATATATATATATATATATATATATATATATATATATATATATATATATGTATATATATACGTATATACATACATATATATATGTATATATACGTATGCTTAAAATTTAAAATGGTTTCGCCCTGCATTGAAGTTTGCGGTAAACAAGTCCTCCTAATAGAACGTCGCATTTTGACATATACTCAACCTAAGGCCAAAAATTGTCGTACTAGAAAATGGAAGCTGCTCGCAAAATTAACATTCTGTACCGTTTTCTGTTTTGGGTCCTCTGTTAGGTTAGGATAAGGGCACTTTAGCATGACAGTTTCTTGATGTTGGGAAACCTTAGGAGGACGGTCTGGTTAATCAGTCGTCTGTATTCACTACGCGCACTATCGTTCAAATCTTGCTGATATTATTGGTTGCTTCACACATCTTTTACATGCCCTGGAAATCAGATTTTCTAGTGATCTCTGTTCCAAATCTTATATGCGACGCTAATAAGAGATGTTCATTTATTTACTTCGAGGAACCTGGGATTAAATCGGTTGTGCAGTTATTCTTTATAAATAAGGATTGGATGGAGAGCCGATTTAACCCTAATCAAATCACTATAGTGAATAATAAGTATTTGTTATAAAATTTGTGTACTATCATTCTTAAGGATGTTATACAATTAATTATGTATAACTTAAAAAAGATACGATATCATTTTTTCGGCTCACTTTGTGACTGGTTGAAGCCTTTGCTTAGCGTTGGGATTAAGGCTTACTTAAGACCCAGCAAGAATGCTTTAGTTCTGAACATAGTCCAGGACTAAAGTAAACTCTTAGTGTATGTACACCGAGAACCGGGTTGCACTTTTTTGTTTATATATCCCTGACCTTTGCCCTTATTGCTGGTGCAGAAGTCTACTGCTACACAGCTGATGAATCTTTTTAGATAAAGCAAATACATTGAAACAAATATTTTAACTTATGATTTATTGTTGATTAAAATAAAATAGATGTGTATATTCCTCATAGTTGCTCATCATCATGGTTTTTCTCCTGTCCACCAGCCTTTAGATTCATTGAAAGACTGTGCGCCACTCTGTCCACATCCTGTTTGTAGCTTGAATAAAACACCTCAAAACAGTCCCTAATCCAATAATTTACCTTCTTGCTTAGTCATCCTCCTATTGGACAGCATATATTGCGAATTTGCTGCTTAACATAATAAAAATTCATTTTTTGTGCTTTTGGACATACTTCTCAATTAAAACCGAACCCGCAACCAAGAAACATTGCATATATGTGATATTAATATATGATATATTAGGCATAGAATATGTTTCATTAGGCCTAGGATACGTTTAGTTTAGCCAATAAGAGGCTAGTTTATTTTGTTTTGATTTGGGTTCTATTTTCGGCTTTTGTAAGAAGCATTTTCAATACCACAAAATATGATTTTTTTATGCCAAACAGCACATTCGCAATATGTACCTTGTCATAGGAGGGTGAGTGAATAAGGGGATAAATTCTTGGACTAGGGAGAGTGTGTTGAGTTTTGGTCAAGCTAAATACAGGATGATGAAAGTGGCGAAGAGAGTCTGTTAGAAAATCTAAACGGTGGTGGAGACATGTGCTGATGGAGATGTCATATATGACCAAACCACACATCAGAAAATTGAGAGACGACGATGTTTCGGTCCGTCCTGGACCATTATCATGTCGTTTCACACGACTTGATAATGGTCCAGGACGGACACAAACGTCGCCGGTTCTCAATTTTCTGATGTGTGGTTTGGTCACCATATATTCAGCCACGTTACTGTGATTCATCGTCTCCAGAAAGAGATCAAGATGACGGGGAAACTATGGTGAATACAATAACATTGATTTGTTTTGTTCTTCAAAACTTTAATCAAAATTATATCAATAATTAAACAAAAATGTTTCCTTGTACTTGCTTGGCCTCAACAGATTCCTTATCAGTATTTCAACTGGGTTACTGTGATAAGGTTTGAAGTATATATGATGACTCTAAGGCAGCAGTAGCAGCAGTAGACTCCTGCACTCACAACAAGCTTCAACCAACTACAACAGCCTGCAAGCTCCTGGCACACCATCATACCTGCTTCTCCCACAACCCACCTGCACTCCCCCACCAAATCACGCTTGCACTACCACAGAGCACACCTTTATCGTCTACAACAAGACAGGTGCAGCAGGAGCCACAGCTGGATGAGCAGACAGCTGTTCACCGTCAGCTGTCCACTGTCAGCTGTCCACTCTCAACTGTCTACTGTCAGCTGTCCACCTTCAGCTGTCCGCCGTCAGCTGTCCACCGTCACCTGTCTAGTGCGAGCTGTCCACTGTCACCTGTCTAGTGCGAGCTGTCCACCGTCACCTGTCTAGTGCGACCTGTCCACCTTCAGCTGTCTAGTGCGAGCTGTCCACCGTCACCTGTCTAGTGCGACCTGTCCACCGTCACCTGTCTAGTGCGAGCTGTCCACCTTCAGCTGTCTAGTGCGAGCTGTCCACCGTCACCTGTCTAGTGCGACCTGTCCACCTTCACCTGTCTAGTGCGAGCTGTCCACCTTCAGCTGTCTAGTGCGACCTGTCCACCTTCACCTGTCTAGTGCGAGCTGTCCACCGTCAGCTGTCTAGTGCGAGCTGTCCACCTTCAGCTGTCTAGTGCGAGCTGTCCACCTTCAGCTGTCTAGTGCGAGCTGTCCACCTTCAGCTGTCTAGTGCGAGCTGTCCACCTTCAGCTGTCTAGTGCGAGCTGTCCACCTTCAGCTGTCTAGTGCGAGCTGTCCACCTTCAGCTGTCTAGTGCGAGCTGTCCACCTTCAGCTGTCTAGTGCGAGCTGTCCACCTTCAGCTGTCTAGTGCGAGCTGTCCACCTTCCGCTGTTCAGCGTCTTCAGCATGACCAAGCCGCTGCTGCAGGAGTCGATTTGGGTAAGAATATCCTCATGTGATTCTTTTGGATTATTCAGCATTATTGGTTATATTTTGACGTTAAAAAATATTCATCTGTATACAGGAATGCTTGTGTTAATCATTCTGTATGATTGACATCTCTCACTATGTCCGCTTAACATGCATATACAAAGACAGTTTATACGTGCCAATCACAATAGCCGAAGTCCGCTGTACGTACTTAATTTCATATTAAATTTGCTCCGGGAGTTTATTGGGCAGCGTTACTCATCCTGTGATTGAACATACCACGTAACCGGAATATACAACACCCATCAATAGGAAGAAAACCCGCTGGATAGTTCATCCTGTCACTTGTACCCAGACGAAGCTGGGACTTAACTGTCTCAAGTGAAGAGACTGGAAAACAAGGAAATAAAATCTAACAGTCTTCAAGTAAACGTTACCTTGCGGGTGCAATGCGGAATAAAGATAAATAAAGACAATCAAATAAAGACACTGTCCTTTTAAGGACAGTGTCTTTATTTGATAAAATCTGCTGTACGAACTCAATGCGGGATTTATTATATCACATGTTGATAATGTCTTTTAGATAGGGACAATCTCTGAGGTAGTAGTGTAGATGATGTCCGTCACTCATGCAGCAAATTTTGTAACTTCGCTCCTCCACTGTTGTTTTTATCCCTAATCTCCATATTTGTATCCTGGACGAATTCTTCCAATTATAGATTCCCTCCTTCGGCCTTAACGACCGAGGTTGTCTGTTGCGATTGCATTGTATCAGCGTACAAATTCTCTGACTTGCTCTTCTGTCCGCTTTTCCTCGCCTGGTGATGTTTCATGATGTCCTGGGTTTGTAAAAACGGTCGTGGGGATGAAGTACACATAATGGTCTTCATCACCCTCGTCCCTTCCCATAGTCTACCTATTACGTGTGAGAGGAGATTTAGGATGATGCTTTCAATCATCTAATTGCGCGTTCACGATACGATAATTGTAGAACAGTAATTACCTCTGTGTTTCTGTATGAGGACAATTACTACAAATTTTCACTGTGTGGGGAAATACTCTATTCAACAATGAATTATTGAAGATATCGAGTAATAGATTCTCCGAGTCTTCACAGTATATTGAATGTCATAGGTGACCCCTTCACCCCTTCACTCCCCCCCCCCCCCGGTCTTCAACAAATACAATTAATTTACCTTTTTTCATAGTCCCGGTTACCTGTTAGGCTGTGATTGGTTGTCCATATTCGTCCTCGCTGCATAGTTCCCTTGTTATTCAGATTTTTCTTTCATTATACCGCAGGATTTGTTCCTACATATTGTGGGGGGAAGGAGAATATTGATGCCAGGGATATATACACAGAGGTGTAACCCACTTCGAGGTGTATATACACTGAGCGTTTACTTTAGACCTGGACTATGTCCTGGACTAAAGTATACTTGCTAGTTGATCAGTAAGTTATTGTGGTGGTCTTAGTAACCCTCTGAATACTCCTCAAACGGTTTAGTGATTTGTACCAATTATATTTCCAGTTTAAGGTAATGTTTGATATATTTTAATATGTTTTATGAGTAGTAATTTCAACAGGAACATTAACATGGCGGGTGTCTGCTGCAGGTGGCGTGGGTTGCGGTGCTAGTCTACGTCACCCAGGTCCTCGCCCAGCGTGGCTGTGATCCGAGTTGCGACGGGTTGGTTCCCGGGACTTTAGTAGCGGATCGTTACGACTGTACTCGGTATTACATCTGTGTAAACAACAATGAAGCCGTCAATGCGCTTTGTCCGGCTGGTACATCCTTCAACGCAACAGCTCCAATCTGTTCTGGTACCCTACCATGTAACAATAACTGCACGCTACCAACTTGCAGCACAGAATGCATCACAGAACCGGACTCGTTTAATGACCCAAAGGATTGCAGCACCTATTACATTTGCATTGGCGGCAACATTCAAGGGCCCTTCGTATGTCCCGCAAACACTCCTTATTATAACAGCGAAAAAGGGGTCTGCGATACGACACCATCCGGCTGCTGTAGGGACCCATGTGCGGCCTTTTGCACGAATGGGCAATTGTTTACCCGAGACCCCTACGACTGTCACAAGTTCTACAAATGCGTGACCGCAGGACCAGCTGACGAGACGTATCACTTAACATGCACTTTAGGATACAACTTTGACGTTGTCGTAGGTAACTGTGTAGCCGGTGCCGTTTGTGACACACTGTGTGATGCTTCCCAGCCAACCACAACAACGGCCACTCCTGAGTGCAAGGATTCAATGTCGTGTACGTCAGTGGGCTTCTTTCCCAAGTGTACGTCGTGTGACCAGCACTACTTTGAGTGTGAGTACGTCAACCAGATAGCCACCGTTAATACCTGTGAAGGAGACAAAGTCTTTAACCCGGACCCCGCCTACCCTCACTGTATCTCTCCCACTGTATGCCCTTTCAACCCATCGTTCAGAGCCCCCAAACCACCGCTCTAAGATCACCACCCACCTACATGAACTACCAACAATCTATCTTAGCTACTAGGAACTTCTACCACAATGCCGAGAACACCACTATGCTACCGAGAATACCTGGGACATAAACCACACTTTCGGTACTACTCTCTATTTATCTGTACTATCAGGGACTTCAACCACCCACCCGGAACTACCACCCACCTACTTACACTACCAGAGACACCAACCGTCCTCTGGGAACTACCACCCACCTACTTGCACTACCAGAGACACCAACCGTCCTCTGGGAACTACCACCCACCTACTTGCACTACCAGAGACACCAACCGTCCTCTGGGAACTACCACCCACCTACTTGCACTACCAGAGACACCAACCGTCCTCCGGGAACTACCGCCCACCTACTTGCACTACCAGAGACACCAACCGTCCTCCGGGAACTACCACCCACCTACCTGCACTACCAGAGACTTTAGTCATCCTCCCGGAACTAAATTGAAGCAAAAAATGTATAACTTGTATAAAATAATTTAGAATTTGAGGCAAATAATATATAACTTGAGGCAAATAATATATAACTTGAGGCAAATAATATATAACTTGAGACAAATAACATATAATGTGCGGCAATAATGTACAACTTGATGCAATAATGTAAAACTTTAAGAAAATAATGTACAACTTGAAGCAAATAATCTATGACTTGAAGCAAATAATGTATATCTTAAAGCAAATAATGTATATCTTAAAGCAAATAATGTATATCTTAAAGCAAATAATGTATATCTTAAAGCAAATAATGTATATCTTAAAGCAAATAATGTATATCCTAAAGCAAATAATGTATATCTTGAAGCAAATAATTTATAACCTAAGACCAATAAACATTTTTGTTTTAAGTTTTAAATTATTTGTTTCACGTTATACATCATTTGTTACAACTTACATTATTTGCAACAAGTCATATATATTATTTACTTTGGGTTACATATTATTTACTGCAAATTATACATAGTTTGTTTTAATTATACATTATTTACTTCACGTTATAAATTACTTGCTTAAAATGATACATTATTAGTTTAAAGTTATACATTATTATCTTCATATTATACATTATTATCTTCACGTTATACATAAATTGCTTCAAGTAATTCATTATTTGCTTTAAATCATTCATTATTTGCTTCAAGTTAAATATTGTTTGTATCAAGTTGCATATTATTTTTTTTAAGTTATACATTCCTTGTTGCATGTTATACATTATTTCCTTCACATTATACATTATTTGCCTCAAGCTATATAATATTTGCTTCAAGTTATATATAAGTTTGAAGCAAATAATTTGCTTCAAGTTATACAGTAACTTGAAGCAAATAATATATAACATGAAGCAAATAATGTATAACATGAAGGAAATAATGTATAATTTGAAGGAAATAATGTATAACGTGTTGCAAATAATCTCTAACTTGAAACAAATAATGTATAACGTAAAACAAATAAAATATAACTTGAGGTAAATAATGAATAATTTAAAACAATTAATGTATAACTTGAAAAAGTAATGTATAATGTGATGCAAATAATGAATAACTTAATGTATAACGTTCATTAAAAAATAGTTTGTAGCAAATAATGCTTAAATTGCTTCAAATAATGTATAATTTGAAGTAAATAATGTATAATTTGATGTAAATAATGTATGCTTATTGCAAATAATATTAAACTAGTAATGTATAACTTTATAACTTGTAATGTATAACCTGTTGCAAATAATGCATAACTTGAAGTAAATAGTATAAATTTTCTCCAAAATTATTCGCCTTTCCTTTCCTAAAATAGATTTAACTTCATGATAAAAGTCTTGCCTGACTAAACCATGTAGCCTCAGGTATGTAGGACAAATATGTGGAACAGGCATGAGAGCACATAAATGTTGAAGAAGGTTGTGGACACTCTCATATACAACAGGTACAAGCACACAGGTATATGTAACAGGTGTGAAAGGCATGCATGAAGGCACTGGCATGAAGACACAGGCATGTGGGGACTGGCATGATAGGCATGAAGACATAGGTATGTGGGAGTGGCATGATTGGCATGAAGACAGAGGTAAGTGGGACTGGCATGATAGGCATGAAGACACAGGTAAGTGGGACGGGCATGATTGTTGGAAATATCCAACACTTATTTCTCATTTTAGTACTTCCATAAATCATTCTTGTACAAACAATTATAATTTACTAATACTGCTAATTAGTAGATTAACAATATTAATTATTTTCCTGCTGCGTAATAATTGCACCAAATCTTTCTCACTTTTCATGGTGATGATATGTCAGCCAGCTCAACTGAGGAAAGATAACGAATACATTTCAGAGAATTATGTTCAATTCTCCCTTCATATCAGCATTCTTCCCTAAGAATTATTAGCTGATACTATGGCAACCAGTGATCAAATAATATTGCGTTATTAACTGAAGATCACTATATAACAGTAACTACTGTTATCAAAGAGATTCATGGAGAAAAGAATTTCTCCCATAACTTTTTCGTCTGTATGAACTTCGTTTCATATTAACTATTATACGACGAGAATTGAATTAATATTAGCTCTCTTATAATAAACCCTATCCTTATTATCTCCCATGGTTGAATAAATAATGAGGAGTAAAATTCTCCGTATCAGCTATCCGTGCTATTGCGCATGCGAGACGGGAGAGGGAGAGAGAAGGACGCAGCCATATTTCTGGTGACAAGCAGTGTCTGGAGCTTGCGCATTTTACCAGCTCATAATCGCGTCATTCTAGCAGCAGCGGATGTCAAAGTGCTGGAGCAGCTTTATCATCAATCAGACACTCGGCTCGGTGAACATAATAACGTTAAGTCCTACAAATAGTTAATAATTTGTGATCACAAAATATTTAACTTGTAACATGTTCGTCGTTAGGCCGCATGGACTCTAAATATCAACAAGTGAGTCCCATGTTAACCCGCCTTCCAATCTTCATTCAGAAATTGGTGTAAATCAGCATTAGTATAGGCAAATCTTACATTTACCTGTATTTCAGCTTGTGCCGTAGTCAAAAGAAGGAAGATAAGCCTCTGCTTCAATGCGTGTTTGGGTCAGCCTGTTTTCGACAAGTATTTTTTTTTTTTTTTTTTTTTTTTTTTGAGATATATACAAGAGTTGTTACATTCTTGTACAGCCACTAGTACGCGTAGCGTTTCGGGCAAGTCCTTAATCCTATGGTCCCTGGAATACGATCCCCTGCCGCGAAGAATCGGTCCAGTATATTAAGCCAAACCACTGGTCCTACAATCTATTATGATTAACTAATCATTTACTAACCCTAATTATTGTGTGCTATCAATTAGGCAGTGTTATCATTATTAGGCTATATATATATGTTTTCATTATTTATGGTTGTCAGTAGACTGCCCCATACTGCAGCCTAAACCACATTAAATTTATAAATAATACTTTCAACAAACATTCAGTGTTTAAAGTAGCCTTAGTGGGTTACAGCCAATTATCCACAACCCTTAGGCCTGTACCTCACACAGAGGTAAGAATCTTTAGGTCACCAGGAGCAACAGCTCATAATTTTTATAATAATCTCACATTACATTTTTATAATAATAACACATTAACACCTTCGTTAGAATGGCCTCACCATCTAACCATGATAACCTCACCATCTATGGTAATGATATCCATCCCACTCGTCACCCAGCTGAAATAATTAATCACCTTACAAAAATTATTACTTCATTCAAAGTCATTGGCAACTCTGTTGTGTTCACATTAGTGGAACTTCGCCAACTGAGGAGTGATATTCGTTGGGGAATGAATCCTGAATACTATCAGCGCTCTGCTAAATATATAAATTTGCCGCTGAGAAAAAGAGTAGGGCTGGACGCCACATATATTCACTTTACAGCAAGACCCTATCGTCAGAGCATAGCCCCAGACGGCGTACACCTGTCAGGAAAGTCCAGGACTCTTGTTGTCGACAAATTAGTTAATACTATCAACCACCATAGAAGGTTGTGGCTAGCAAGCCAAATTTAACTGTATATATATCTACTATTCACATTTGTATTTTATAAATGCACATATAATCTTTATATCGAAAATTAAAAAAAAAATCCCAAAACACAGCACTAATATATCCACTTTAATGCACCTTTCTTGTATTTATGCCAACCCTAAAGGGGGGTGTTACGGCCCTCTCGGGACGCAACGGGGTTCTCACTCTGATGTTGTTAGAGGAAGATATATGTATCCGTTCCCAAGCCAGTAGTGGCTATCAAGGGATGAGATCCGTGACGCAAGTAACTTAAAGGGAGTAGGGAAAGAAAGCTAAGAACTTAATATAATATAATGTTCACCATCACCGTTTAAATATATAGAATAAAAGAGTACACAAGGGGGAGGGGTATTAACACTTTACAAGGGGATCGTGCACAATCTAGTCTTCTGCTGAAGACCCTTGATCAAGAAGCTAGGTGCCGAGTCCGCAGTGCTTTCTTCGTGGCCTCAAGACGTGTCTTCTGAGAATACCGAGCCTACCCTGGCCACAGGTCAGCCAAAACACAGGTCCACTGGGGGCACCGTCGTGGAGGCCGTCAACCACACGTCCAGCAGGTCTGCTGGCAGGTACTGAGCCACCAAGGCTGGTACGGCCACTCCACGAACGATAAAAGAGGTACGCCCTAGACAGGAGTCTCGTGTGATATCACCAATCACCCTCCTGTCCTCAATACCCCAGTGGATTATCGTCTCCAACCGTCGGTCCCGGGTAAATCCTTTCCCTGCCACTCCACTGGCAGGCTTAACACACCACAGTGTTCTTCCGGGGGGACGACGTCACAACAGCTGCAGCAAACTTCACAGTATGGAGACTGGCTGCCTCGGGTAGACTGACTCCACCTTCAACACAGTGGTCCCAGGTCGGCTCTGTAAGCAGACACGTCATCAATAACAGGGACACTAAAACACCACACTTACAGCCTCAGACACAAACACCTGACGTATCCAGTCCATAGATGGCGCTGTCGTCGGAGCACCACCTCACCAGAGGTCAGGAGCGGCGGTGTAGAGTGCTGAACCAGACTGGAAACTGGTCCTCGAGGCCAGTACACGCTGTCCTCACCAGGTGTCGTCGTCCGTTTGGCGGGGGTTTCGGGAGCTGACCCACAGATGGCGTGGTTGTCACTGCTCCAGGCTCGGACGTTGGATCCGGGTTCGTAACAGGGGGTAGAATTTTAGACTCTAATTGTACTAAGCTATGTACAAATTCAGCCAAAATTATTTAGTTACATTCCTAGGGAGGATTCATTTCAACTAGTCCTGTGCTAGACAGTGCTGGTGTGTATATATTATTTAACACAAACAGCACCCAACCACGCGTTGCTGTGGCTCAGCAACGTATGTGCATTGATGAGCCACAACAACTTTCTTTGTCCCCCAGTCCTCCCCATCATCCCCTCTTCCTTCCCACCATGCCCTACTCCCCTGTCTTTTTGTCCTCCCCACCATTCTCCATTCCCCCATTCCCCTCATCCCAACCATTCCAAACTCCCCCGTCTCCTCGTCCTTCCCCACCATTACCCCCCTCTCTTTTCCCCTCGTAATCCCCACCATCTCTCACTTCCGTCCCCTCGTCATCCCCACCATTCCCCACTCCCTCGTCCGATTCCATCCCAAACGGTCTGATGTTCTCATCAGAAAATTGGGAACATCAAGTGATCTCATGTTCCCATCACTAAAATATAAGAAAAAGTTACAAAATAAGATGAATATATAAAAAAAAAAAAATAAACTATACTCACAAAATGAACGGTATGGTAAACAACACAGCTCAATTCCAATGCAATTCACACAAAATAATTAAATCAAAATGAAAAAAAATCAATTTCTATGAAAATTCAATTTATCAATGCAATCAGAAACATTGAAATGGAATTGTAACATATTTAGTATATTATGTGTGTTGCTCTTAGATGCAACAGATGGCGCTGTTTGTCAAGAAAAGCATAGTTTTACCTATCACAGGTGTGGCACCAACACATATACTTAGGAAATTAACGGTATAGTAAACAACACAGCTCAATTCCAACACAATGTCACACAAAATAATTCAATACAAAAATTAAATAAATCGAAATCAATGAAAATAACATTTATCAATGCAATAGGAAACATTGAAACATTCGTGACATATTTAGTATGGCATGAATATTGCTATTATGTGGAACAGATGGCCCTGTTTTTAAAAAAACGCATGTTTTTACCTGCCACAGGGGTGGCATCCTTATAGTAGATATATAAAAAGACGCGCCTATTCAAAGGCAACGTTGTGTCAATATTTCAAAGCATTCGGTGAAGAACTTTCGGAGATTACAGCATGTGTTGCTCTTACGTCCAACAGAAGGCACTTTTTAAAAACAGCATGTTTTTTCCTGGCACAGGTGAGACATGTATATAGTAGATATATGAAAAGACGTGCCTATCCGAATGCAAAATTGTGTTAAAATTTCAAAGCAATCGATAAGGAGGTTTCGAAGATATCCCTCACCGGGATAGATAGGAGCCGGTCGGCCGAGCGGACAGCACACTGAACTTGTGATCCTGTGGTCCTGGGTTCGATCCCAGGCGCCGGCGAGAAACAATGGGCAGAGTTTCTTTCACCCTATGCCCCTGTTACCTAGCAGTAAAATAGGTACCTGGGTGTTAGTCAGCTGTCACGGGCTGCTTCCTGGGGGTGGAGGCCTGGTCGAGGACCGGGCTGCGGGGACACTAAAGCCCCGAAATCATCTCAAGATAACCTCAAGAAGATAACCACATGAAAAACAAAGTTTTTTTTCAGAAAAAAACGTTTTTTTACCATCACAGGCGTGACATCTGTATAGTAAGTATATAAAAATCTGGCCAGATGCGAATGGAACATTATGTGAAATTTTCAAAGCAATCGGTGAAGAACTTTCGGAGATTAGCGATTTTGAACAAATGAACATATCCATTTATATTTATATAGATTAGCAGTACCCGGCCACCCTTTGCTGTGACTCAGCAAAGCATGTGCGTTGAGGAACCACAGCAACCTTTCCTATCCCTCAGTCCTCCCCACCATTCCCCCTCACCCGTCTCCTCAGCCTCCCAACCATTCTCCACTCCACCGTCCCCTCGTCCTCCCTACCATTCCCCACTCGCCCATCCTCTCTGCCTTCCCACCATGGCTCACTCTTCTGTCCCTTTGTCCTCCCCAAGATTCTCCATTCCGCCATCCCCTCGTCCCCACCATCCCAAACTCCTCTGTCCCTTCGTCCACCCCACTATCTCCCACTTCCGTCCCCTCGTGCTCCCCACCATCTCTCACCTCTGTCCCCTCGTCATCCCCGCCATTCCCCACTCCCTCGTCCGATGCCTTCCCAAATGGTCTGATGTTCCCATAAGAAAATTAGGAACATCAAGTGATCTGATGTTTCCATCACTGAAATATAAGAAAAACAGTTGAAAAATGCAATGAAAATATGAAAAAGTAATAAAAAATAAACTTTACTCACGAAATGAACATTATGGTTATCAACACAGGTAAATTCCAGTGCAACTCACAAAAATAAATAAATAAAAATAAAAAATAAATAAAAATCTATAAAAATTCAATTTATCAATGCAATCAGAAACATTGAAATGGAATTGCAACACATTTAGTATAGATTGTGTGACCCTCTTACATGCATCAGATGGCGCTGTTTTTCAAGAAATGCATAGTTTTACCTGTAACAGGTGTGGCATCTATACTTATACTTACGAAATGAACGGCATGGTAAACAACACAGCTCAATTCCAGCACAATGTCACACAAAATAATTAAATACAAAATAAATTAAATCGAAATCTATGAAAAAAAAAATTATCAACGCAATCGGAAACATTCAAATGGAATTCGTGACATATTTAGTATAGTGTGCATGTAGCTATTATGAGCAACAGATGGCGCTGTTTTTTTCAAAAATGCATTTTTTTACCGGTCACAAAGGTGGCATCTACATAGTAGGTAAATAAAAAGACACACATATTCGAATGGAACGTTGTGTCAAAATTTCAAAGCAATCGGTGAAGAACTTTGGGAGATAAAAGCGTGTGTTGCTCTTACATCAAACAGATGGCATTATTTTCCAAAAAAAGCATGTTTTCTCCAGTCACAGGTAAGGCATGTATATAGTAGGTATACAGAAACACGCGCCTATTTGAATGTAACGTTGTATCAAAATTTCTAAGCAATCGGTAAAGAGGTTTCGAAGATTTCTCTCACATGAAAAAAACAGTTTTTCAAAAAAAGCATGTTTTTTTCCGTCACAAATGTGACATCAATATAATATGTATATAAAAATCTGCTCTGATGCAAATGGAACATTGTGTGAAAATTTCAAGGCAATCGGTGAACAACTTTCGGAGATTAGCGATTTTGAACAAACGAACATTTCCATTTTTATTTATATAGATTAGGAGTACCCGGCCACGCGTTGCTGTGGCTCAGCAAAGCATGTGTGTTGAGGAACCACAGCAACCTTTCCTATCCCCTAGTCCTCCCCACCATTCCCCCTCACCCGTCTCCTCAGCCTCCCAACCATTCTCCACTCCACCGTCCCCTCGTCCTCCTCACCATTCCCCACTCACCCATCCCCTCTGCCTTCCCACCATGCCCCATTCCTCTGTCCCTTTGTCCTCTCCACCATTCTCCATTCCGCCATCTCCTCGTCTCCACCATCCCAAACTCCTCTGTCCCTTCGTCCACCCCACTATCTCTCACTTCCGTCCCCTCGTGCTGCCCACCATCTCTCACTTCTGTCCCCTCGTCATCCCCACCATTCCCCACTCCCTCGTCCGACGCCTTCCCAAATGGTCTGATGTTCCCATCAGAAAATTGGGAACATGAAGTGATCTGATGTTCCCATCACTGAAATATAAGAAAAAAGTTAAAAAAATTAAATGAAAATATGAAAAAAAAAAAAAAATCTATACTCATGAAATGAATGGTATGGTTAACAACACAGGTCAATTCCAATGCCATTCACAAAAATAATTAAATCAAAAGGAAAATAAATCCAAATCTATTAAAATGAAAATAAATCCAAATCTATTAAAATTCAATTTATCAATGCAATCAGAAACGTATTGAAAAATGGTATTGTAACATATTTAGTACAGACTGTGTGATCCTCTTTCATGCAACAGATGGCACTGCTTTTCAAGAAATGCATTGTTTTACTTGTAACAGGTGTGGCATCTATACTTATACTTACGAAATGAACGGTATGGTAAACAACACAGCTCAATTCCAACACAATGTCACACAAAATAATTCAGTAATAATTAAATTAAATCGAAATCTATGAAAATAAAATTTATCAATGCAATCTGAAACATTCAAATGGAATTCGTGACATATTTAGTATTGGTGCAGGTTGCTATTATGTGCAACAGATGGCGCTGTTTTTCAAAAACGCATGTTTTTACCTGTCACAGAGGTGGCATATAGTAGGTAAATAAAAAGACGCACATATTCGAGTGGAACGTTGTGTCAGAATTTCAAAGCAATCGGTGAAGAACTTTGGGAGATTACAGCGTGTGTTGCTCTTACATCCAACAGATGGCATTGTTAAAAAAAAAAAAACTTGTTTTCTCCAGTCACAGATAAGGCATGTATATAGTAGGTATATAGAAACACGCACCTATTCGAATGCAACATCGTGTCAAAATTTCTAAGCAATCGGTAAAGTGGGTTCGAAGATTTCTCTCACATGAAAAACACAGTTTTTTAAAAAAAAACATATTTTTCCGTCACAAACGTGACATCAATATAATATGTATATAAAAACCTGCTCTGATACGAATGGAACATTGTGTGAAAGTTTCAAAGCAGTTAGTGAAGAACTTTCGGAGATTAGCGATATTGAACAAACGAGCATTTCCGTTTTTATTTATATAGATTGTGCTGACCCTGAGCAGGCTGGGACCTGTTCCTATTAATTGTAATTTACCATTATTTCGTGTTTCCTTTGAGTGCTATTGAGTGTCACTATACTAACTGATGGTGATTTTGATGAGCTAACCGGACGTACTACCGTAGTGGTATTTAAGTATTACTCAAATAATAGTTATTCATTATTAGGTAATTAACCTAACCTCCAAACGAGGTAGTGCATTGCCTAGTCAAGAATATATTGGGCTATCCTCACGGTAATTGAGAGTAAATGAACAAGTATTCAAGTTACTTCAGTAACAATTGTTCAAGTTTCACAAAACTTGAACATAAAGCCACCATGGCTACTCCTGAAAAACTAAAGAGATCCGTAATAGGTC
Source organism: Procambarus clarkii (assembly GCF_040958095.1). NCBI lineage: Eukaryota > Metazoa > Arthropoda > Malacostraca > Decapoda > Cambaridae > Procambarus > Procambarus clarkii. The sequence continues at coordinate 51,464,627 of NC_091160.1, read as the reverse complement.
TTAAATGCCATTTAACAAGATTGCTCAATAAGTCAGAAAACTTATCTAAGGCAACTCCCATTGATTATCATCAGCTGGAAATATCTCTGAGAGTAGCTAACATTAAATTTGTACAAGTTAAGTCTATGATTGCATCTTACATCAATGTACTAAATGATGTTGACATTGGTCCTGATGAAATAGACCAAACAATAGCAGAAACATCTCAGTATGAAGATGACACTCAAGATGAATTTAATGTTCTACTTGATTTAGTAGAAAAACATAAAGTAAATCCAAATGTTACTGTATCTCAACCCAGTGTATTACAAGCAGAGGTACGTTTACCTTCTTTGGACTTGTCTACATTTGCTGGACTGGATGAAGAAAATTGGGATACATTCTGGACATCATTTAATGTCCATATTCATTTTAAAATCTCTATAAATAAGGTAACTAAATTTTCTTACCTTCAGAGCCTTTTCAAAAGGGAAGCTAAGAAGGTAATAACCAATTTATCTCTCACAGAGAGTAATTATGATGTACCTATAAAACTGTTGGAAGTTAATTACTGCAACAAAGGAACTGAGTGTAACTAACTTATATTATCAATTATTAGATATGAGTTCACCCAGTAACAGACCAGACTCCATTCAGAACTTCAGGTTGGAAGTAGAGTCTCTCGTGAAAGCCTTAGGTACTAAAGTACTAGGTACTAAAGAGGTACTTAGGTACTAAAGAGTAACGCCAGTTCATAAAGGAGGCAATCTGGCAGACATAAACAATTATAGACCAATATCAAACCTACCTATACTATCAAAAATATTTGAAAAAATTATCTACAAACAGCTCTACTCTTACCTCTTAAAATTCGACATACTCAGCCCCTGCAGTTTGGCTTCCGTTCCCAAAAGAGTACCAATGATGCAATTATTAGACTCCTTGATATAATTTACCCAGCCCTTGACAAAAATGAGTTTCCGATTGGACCCTTTATTGACCTTAGAAAGGCCTTTGATACTGTTAATCACAAGTACCTCTTACGTAAACTCCATCATTATGGAATCCGAGGCCATGCCCTGGACTATATCCAATCCTATCTTAGTGATAGACACCAATGTGTAACCATCAATGATATAATCTCTCCCATTCTACCAATAACCGTTGGAGTGCCACAGGGCAGCATTTTGAGACCTCTCCTATTACATATATACATCAATGATCTGCCGAATGTCACTAACATTCTGAAACCTATATTGTTTGCTGATGATACTACCCTCATCTACTCTAACCACAACCCACATACACTAAAAAATGTTGTTAATAATGAACTAAAAAAAAGTCCACTTATGGATGTCAACCAACAAACTAACACTTAACATAGAAAAGACCTACTACATCTTATTTGGAAGCAAATTAGCACATGCAATTCAGCTTCAGATAGACAATGTTAACATTATTAGCAAAAATGATAGAAAGTTTCTTGGCTTAATCCTAGACAAGAGACTCAGCACCCACATACAACACATAACTAAGAAAGTCTCTAAAACAGTTGGTATACTCTCCAAAATCAGATATTATGTATCTAACACTGCTCTCATCTCACTATATTATGCACTACTCTATCCCTATCTTAATTATGGTATCTGTGCATGGGGTTCAACCACTGCAAACTACCTCAGGCCCATCATCACCCAGCAAAAATCTGTGATCAGAATAATAACAAATTCTGCTTTCAGACAACAATCAGCCCCCTTGTTTAACTCCCTAAACATAATCTCACTCCACACATTCTTTTGTGTCAACTACATTTACAAAACCCTGTTCTTAAATGCAAATCCTGTTCTGAAACTCTCCCTGGACAGATGTAATAGGACCCATTATCACAACACCAGAAATTAATATCTGTTTGATATCCCCAGAGTCAAACATAATCAGTGCAAACACTCCATGCAAATAAAGGGACCTAGTTTATGGAACTTACTCCATAATGAATTGAAAAGCTGTCCAACTTTTGCGTCATTCAAAAACAAAACTAAAAAGTACCTAATTTCAATATCAATAGTCTTCTACCTTGTTGCTTTAAAATTGCACTGTATATAGTGCTACCCAATCCAAACATCCTTATCATTGTGTAAGGTTGTTCACAATCGACAATCGACTTGAGAATGGTCCAGGACGGACCAAAACGTCGTCGTCCCTTCACCTTCTAGTGTGTGGTCTGGTTAACTTACCATTGCTGTCTTCTTAAATGTCCCTTCAATTTGCTGTATGGTGCCTGACGCCTGAGAGCTGGGTGGACAGCGTTTCGGATTCGTAGTCCTGACATTCCAGGTTCGATCCCCGGTGGAGGCGGAGACAAAGGGGCAAAATGTTTCTTTCACCCTGATGCCCCTGTTACCTAGCAGTAAATAGGTACCTGGGAGTTAGACAGCTGCTATGAGCTGCTTCCTGAACGATGCCAACACAGAAGACAATGTCCAACATAACAGGCCAATTACACTGGATTAATCTTTGTGTTTAGATAGGAGCTGCCTCGTATGGGCCAATAAGCCTTCTGCAGTTACCTCTATGTTTCACCTCACATTTATCCCTTATGTATCCCCCCATGTTTTCACCTTTATTGTATTATCACCTGACCCAGTGCGGGTATAAAATCAACCAGCATTGGGAGATCTGTTCACTTGAGGATGAACCATGGAGGTTCAAAACGTTGTGCAAATTGTATAAATAAGTGTAATACACTCTATAGTAAATCACTTCTTTTCTTCACCTTAAAAGTACGAAAATGAGTTTTGGAGAATTCCTATTTCAACTAAGCCCTGATGCTAAGAAAATAGTTAGAGGGATATAAGCCCTAAACCAGAAAAAAACAATACAGAATATGCGGTCATATTCAATGAAACATGTTTGAAAGAAAACCTGCTGCCAGTATACACCAACATATATATATATTATTAAATATGACCGAAAAAGTAAGATTAATAATTCTAACACGAATTTTCTCTATCTTTCTTACGTTTCTTTTCACTGTTGATGGTAATTCAAAGATCAATTCTCCAAAATTCATTTTTATTTCTAGTCTGACTAGAACACAGAAGTCTGTCTGTGTCACAGAAGTCTTTCTAGTCTGACATACAACACAGAAATCATCGATAGATACAGCGATAGCAGGCGGCTTGACGTCTGCGAGGCACTACACATCAAGAAGTCAACACCAGCAATCAACAGCCAATTAATGCACAACTATATTCTACCCACTTCAAGACTATGCTCCAATATAGAAGCATCAAGAAATATGGACCAATAGGCTTTCTACAATTACTTTCATTCAATACCCATTGTTTCGTGTTCTGTCTTGTGTTTGAATTTAATACCCATTCAATACCCATTGTTTCGTGTTCTGTCTTGTGTTTGAATTTAATACCCATTCAATACCCATTGTTGAAAGTTTGTTTTCACCTCATCCACCTCACCCAAATGTAGATAAAAACTCGAAGATGTGTAAGCTCTATTTAGTTTCAGTTGTGTGTTTGTAAACTAAAGTCTTTGAAAATGTAATAAGTTTTACGAAACGCGCTCAAGTGTCGCGTCAGACTAGAAATAAAAATGAATTTTGGAGAATTGATCTGTGAATTACCATCAACAGTGAAAAGAAACGTAAGAGAGATAGAGAAAATTCGTGTTAGAATTATTAATCTTACTTTTTCGGTCATATTTAATAATATATGTCTACAGGAAAGACTGCTACCAAAATATACTAATATATATATATATATATATATCTATATATATATATATATATATATATATATATATATATATATATATATATATATATATATATATATATATATATATATATATATATATATATATGTCGTACCTAGTAGCCAGAGCTCACTTCTCAGCCTACTATGCAAGGCCCGATTTGCCTAATAAGCCAAGTTTTCATGAATTAATGTTTTTTCGTCTACCTAACCTACCTAACCTAACCTAACCTAGCTTTTTTGGCTACCTAACCTAACCTTACCTATATATATAGGTTAGGTTAGGTTAGGTAGGGTTGGTTAGGTTCGGTCATATATCTACGTTAATTTTAACTCCAATAAAAAAAAATTGACCTCATACATAGTGAAAAGGGTAGCTTTATCATTTCATAAGAAAAAAATTATAGTAAATATATTAATTCAGGAAAACTTGGCTTATTAGGCAAATCGGGCCTTGAATAGTAGGCTGAGAAGTGAGTTCTGGCTACTAGTAGCCAGAACGCACTTCTCAGCCTACTATGCATGGCCCGATTTGACTAATAAGCCAAGTTTTCCTGAATTAATATATTTTCTCTAATTTTTTTCTTATGAAATGGTAAAGCTACCCATTTCATTATGTATGTGTCAATTTTATTTTATTGGAGTTAAAATTAACGTAGATATATGACCGAACCTAACCAACCCTACCTAACCTAACCTAACCGATCTCTATAGGTTATGTTGGGTTAGGTAGCCGAAAAAGTTAGGTTAGGTTAGGTAGGTTAGGTAGTCGAAAAACAATTATTTCATGAAAACTTGGCTTATTAGGCAAATCGGGCCTTGCATAGTAGGCTGAGAAGTGAGTTCTGGCTACTAGGTACGACATATATATATATATATATATATATATATATATATATATATATATATATATATATATATATATATATATATATATATATATATATATATATATATATATATACATATATATATATATATATATATATATATATATATATATATATATATATATATATTATAATATATATATATATATATATATATATATATATATATATATATATATATATATATATATATATATATATATATATATATATATATATATATATATATATATATATATATTTATATATGTCGAACCTAATAGCCAGAACGCACTTCTCAGCCTACTATGCAAGGCCCGATTTGCCTAATAAGCCAAGTTTTCATGAATTAATATATTTTCTCTAATTTTTTGCTTATGAAATGATAAAGCTACCCATTTCATTATTTATGAGGTAATTTTTTTTTTATTGGAGTTAAAATTGACGTAGATATATGACCGAACCTAACCAAGCCTACCTAACCTAACCTAACCTATCTTTATAGGTTAGGTTAGGTTAGGTAGCCGAAAAAGTTAGGTTAGGATAGGTTAGGTAGTCGAAAAACAAATAATTCATGAAAACATGGCCTATTAGGAAAATCGGGCCTTGCATAGTAGGCTGAGAAGTGCGTTCTGGCTACTAGGTACGACATATATATATATATATATATATGTGTGTGTATATCACGAAAATAAACACGTGATTAAGAATGTGACAATGTCAGACCACGAAGGAAAAATGAAACAGGAAATTTCCTTAAGTACTTTCGTATATTAAATACATCTTCAGCAGGTGAAGGTGACCTTCTGAAGATGTATTTAATATACGAAAGTACTTAAGGAAATTTCCTGTTTCATTTTTCCTTCGTGGTCTGACATTGTCATATATATATATATATATATATATATATATATATATATATATATATATATATATATATATATATATATATATATATACATATATATATATATATATATATATATATATATATATATATATATATATATATATATATATATATATATATATATATATATATATATATATATATATATACATATATATATATATATATATACATATATATATATATATATATATATATATATATATATATATATATATATATATATATATATATATATATATATATATATATATACATATATATATATATATATATATATACATATATATATATATATATATATATATATATATATATATATATATATATACATATATACATATATATATATATATATATATATATATATATATATACATATACATATATATATATATATATATATATATATATATATATATATATATATATATATACATATATATATATATATATATATATATATATATATATATATACATATACATATATATATATATATATATATATATATATATATATATATATATATATATATACATATACATATATATATATATATATATATATATATATATATATATATATATATATATATATATATATATATGTCGTCTATATAGTAGGTAAATAAGAAAAAATTAAAAAAAAAGTGTTTTTTTAAACTGTGTTTTTCATGTGTTTTTCATATGAGAGAAATCTTCGAAACCTCTTTACCGATTGCTTTGAAATTTTGACACAACGTTCCATTCGAATAGGAGTGTGCTTCTATATACCTACTATATACATGCCTTACCTGTGATTGGAGAAAACATGCTTTTTTTGAAAAACAATGCCATCTTTTGGAAGTAAGAGCAACATGCGCTGTAATCTCTCAAACTTCTTTACCAATTGCTTTGAAATTCTGACACAACGTTCCATTCGAATATGTGCATCTTTTTATTTACCTACTATATAGATGCCACTTCTGTGACAGGCAAAAACTTGCGTTTTTGAAAAACAGCGCCATCTGTTGCACATAATAACAACATGCACGCTATACTAAATACGTCATGAATTCCATTTGAATGTTTCTGATTGCATTGATAAATTTTATTTTCATAGATTTCGATTTTTTTATTTTTTTTTTTATTATTTTTAGTGACATTGTGTTGGAATTGAGCTGTGTTGTTTACCATACCGTTCATTTCGTAAGTTAAAGTATGGATGCCACACCTGTTACAGGTACAACTATGCATTTCTTGAAAATAGCGCTATCTGTTGCATGTAAGAGGATCACACAATCTATACAAATATGTTACAATTTAATTTCAACGTTTCTGCTTGCATTGATAAATTGAATTTTCATAGATTTTTATTTATTTTTATTTTGATTTAATTATTTTGAGAGAATTGCACTGGAATTGACCTGTGTTGTTTACCATACCATTCATTTCGTGAGTATAGTTTATTTTTTACTTTTTCATATTTTCATTTCATTTTTTAACTGTTTTTCTTATATTTCAGTGATGGGAACATCAGATCACTTCATGTTCCCAATTTTCTTATGGGAACATCAGACCATTTGGGAAGGCGTCGGACGAGGGAGTGGGGAATGGTGGGAATGACGAGGGGACGGAAGTGAGAGATGGTGGGGAGCACGAGGGGACAGAAGTGTGAGATGGTGGGGTGGATGAGAGGATAAGGGAGGGGGCAATGGAGAGGAAGGACGAAGGGACATATGAGTTTGGGATTGTGGGGACGAGGGGATGGCGGAATGGAGAATGGTGGGGAGGACAAAGAGACAGGGGAGTGAGGCATGGTGGGAAAGAAGAGGGAATGGGCGAGTGGGCAATAGTGGGGAGGACGAGGGGACGGTTTAGTGGAGAATGGTAGGGAGGCCGAGGAGACGGGTGAGGGGGGAATGGTGGGGAGGACTAGAGGATAGGAAAGGTTGCTGTGGTTCCTCAACGCACATGCTTTGCTGAGTCACAGCAACGCGTGGCCGGGTACTGCTAATCTACATAAATAAAAATGGTAATGTTCGTTTGTTCAAAATCGCTAATCTCTGAAAGTTCTTCACCGATTGCTTTGAAATTTTCACACAATGTTCCATTCGCATCAGAGCAAGTTTTTATATACATATTATATTGATGTCACGAAGGTGACGGAAAGAAACATTTTTTTTTAAAGAACAGTTTTTTTCATGTGAGAGAAATCTTCAAAACCTCTTTACCGATTGCTTTGACATTTTGACACGACGTTGCATTGGAATAGGCGCGTGCTTCTCTATACCTACTAAATACATGCCTTACCTGTGACCGGAGAAAACATGTTTTTTTTTTAAATAACGCCATTTGTTGGATGTAAGAGCAACATGCGCTGTAATCTCTCAAACTTCTTCACCGATTGCTTTGCAATTTTGACACAACGTTCCATTCGAATATGTGCGTCTTTTTATTTAGTTCTAAATCAATTGGAAATACCATCACCGAATCGATCTGATGGTGCTTCGTTCGATGTAGAATTGCGTCGTGAACAAAATCACAACACGAGTGATCTGTTGTCATATGGGCAGTCAAACATTCCTAAGCTTGAGCTTAATGCCTTGAGCGAAAAAGCATTTACAATCATATAATTCAAACTGTCAATAACGGGTTTGGAAAAATCTTTTTAGATGCGCCAGGAGGAACTGTAAAACATTCCTAATGAGATTGATTCTGGCAGCATTTCGATCCCAAAATGGCATAATTTTGAATCTCTTGCATCGTCCCGAATAGCTGCGACATTTCTACCAGGTGAAAGAACTGCTACTTCGGCTATGAAATTGCCATTGAACATGCAGTTCATTGAAACTCCCACGTGCAACATTTCAAAAGCATCCGGCATGGGAAAAGCATTGCACAAATGTAAACTTATTGTTTGGGAGGAATGCGCAATGGCCCACAAAAAATCGCTCGAGGCTCTTTATCGATCATTGCAACATTTGCGTGGAAACACCAGACCATTTGTGAACGCATTAATATTGGTTGCAGTAAATTTCAGGCAAACATTATCTGAAATTCCTCGATCGACACCAGCGGACGAAATAAATGCTCGCCTGAAATACTCTACTTTGTGGCGCCACGTAAACACGTTAAAATTAACTAAAATATGCGTGTCTAGCAGCAAAGAGATCCATCAACTGGGATATTCTCACATCAATTTCTGGAAATTGAGAACGGAAACGTGCCGGTTGATCTGACCTCAAGACGAATTTCGTTGCCTCATAACTTCTACAATTTAGTGACGTCAAAAGAAGAATTTTTTGAAAAAGTATTTCCCAATATTCAAACCAATTATAAGAATCACGATTGACTGAATGAACGAGCTCTTCTTGCGGCCAAGAACAAAGACGTCTACGAACTTAACAATATTATTCAGTCAAACAAACAAAGCAAGGCAGTCACATACAAGTCCATCTACACAGTTGAGGAAGCAGATGAAGCGGTTAATTTTCCAACAGAATTTTTTATTTCACTCGATCTGCCAGGGAAACCATCATATGTACATCAGTTGAAAATCGGTGTGCCAATTATGATGTTGCGAGATATCAACCAGCCAAAACTTTGCAACGTCACGTGCTTTGCAGCAAAAAAATTATTCAGCAATGTCGCAGAAGCAACAATCTTGACAGGACTTTTGAAAAGTGAAGATGTCCTCATTCCTCTCATTCTTATTATTCCAACAGATATGCCATGTCAATTTAAGAGATTGTAATTTCCAATTCGATTGGCGTTTGGAATTACCATCAACAAAGCTCAGGGCCAGTCTTTAGAATTGTGCAGTTTACATCTAGACACGGATTACTTCTCACATGGACAATTATATGTTGTGAGTTCTAGAGTCGGCAAACCAAACAATCTGTACCTCCACATACAATGGAACAACAAAAAATATTGTATACCCACAAGCATTATGAAATTAAACATATTAGAAACGTGCACTTTCTCATTTCTTTCTTTTCCATTTAACCAGACTGAGCCACAGCAACGCGTGGCGGGTACAGCTAGTATATAAATAAAAATGGAAATGTTCGTTTGTTAAAAATCGCTAATCTTCGAAAGTTCTTCACCGATTGCCTTGAAATTTTTAAACAACGTTCAATTCGCATTCGAGCGGGTTTTGTATACATACTATATAGATGTAACGTCTGTGATTGGAAAAAAACATGCTTTTTTTTAAAGCTGTATTTTTTGTGTTTTTTTCAAGTGATGGTAATCTTTAAAACCTCTTTACCGATAGCTTAGAAATTTTGACACAACATTGCATTCGAATAGGCGAGTAATTTTATATACCTACTATATACATGCCTCACTTGTGACAGGAAAAAAACATGTTTTTTTTTAAAATCAGCCCCATCTGTCGGTCGTATGAACAACACACGCTATAATCTCCGAAAGTTCTTCACCGATTGCTTTTAAATTGTGACGCAACGTTCCTTTCGGTGCATGTTTTGATATATTTACTATTTAGATGCCACACCTGTGACAGGTAAAAACATACATTTTTTAAAAAACAGCGCCAACTGTTGCACGTAAGAGCAACATACGATATATAAGATATGTTACGATTCAATTTCAGTGTTTCCGATTGCAATGATATATTGAGTTTTCATAGATATTGATTTATTTTCGTTTTGATTTAATTATTTTCTGTGACATTGCATTGGATATGATTTGTGTTGTTTACCATACCGTTCATTTCGTGGGTATAGCTAATTTGTTTCTTTTTTCATTGTTTTTCATTCTGTTTTTTTATATCTTTTTATTTTTCAGTGCAATTGGTGGGGAAATTGAGCTGTGTCGTTTGATCAGCTTTTGAATTGAAATATTTTGTTAGTATTTTTTGTTTTTGTTTTTTAAACCTGAAAATGGATCACACGTTTATTTCACAGCTGCAAATGTGCAACAAACAGCTATGCATCTACCGGCTACAACGTTAACTGCTTCCTTCACTTGATGTCAAAATGACACGTTTGCGAAAACATTGCTGTATTCTGAAGTGCCTACATATTACACAAGGAATACCAGTTGAAAATCCTTTAAACGACGTAAACGAATAGAGCGAGTAGAAGGACAACGTGGCATATTCAAACAAACTACGATAGGCAGACATGACTAGGGGACACCATGCATTACAATCAAGATGAGTGCTTCTTTCGTCGCAAGCTGTTGGTAAATGTTCCCGGTCCAACGTCTTTCCACCAATTGAGATTTGTCGGCGGTGTAACACATGCCACTTTCCGTAATGCATGTCAAGCTCTGAATTTATTAGAGAACGACTGACACTGGGATGTATGCATTAATGACACATCCAACACGTCACATCCAAATCAAATTCGTGCATTGTTTGCAATCATATTGACCACCGGCTCTCCTTCGTCTCCAACAGAGTATGGGAGAAACACAAATTGCATATGGCTGAAGATATTGTCCGTCGAATACGCAAGAAAAATTCATATATGAGCATAAATTTCACAGCAGAAATCCACAATGAAGCATTGATAATGATTAAAGATTTGTGCATAGAAATCGCGAACAAAGTTCTCATTCAATGCCATCACCGAATCGATCTGATATGCTGCTTCGACGGAACTTTTGTTGCATCGTAAACAAAATTACAACATGAGTGATCTGTTATCGTATGTGCAATCAAATATTCTTAAGCTAACGCTTGAGCGAAAAGGCAATTACGATCAAATAATTCAAACTGTCAATAACGGGTTTGGAGAAATCTTTTTAGATGCGTCTGGAGGAACTGTAAAACCTTTCTAATTAGATTGATTTTGGCAGCATTTCGATTCCAAAATGGCATAACCTTAGCTTTTGTATTGTCCGGAATAGCTGCGACATTGCTACCAGGTGGAAGAACTGCTACTTCGGCTTTGAAATAGCCATTGAACATGCAATTCATTGAAACTCCCACGTGCAACATTCCCAAAGCATTCGGTATGGGAAAAGTATTACAGAAATGTAAACTTATTGTTTGGGATGAATGCACAATGGCCCACAAAAAAATCTTCTCGAGGCTCTTGACCTATGATTGCAAGATTTGCGTGGAAACATCAGACCATTTGGGAATGCATTAATATTACTTGCAGGAGATTTCATGCAAACATTACCTGTAATTCTTAGATCGACACTAGCGGACGAAATAAATGCTTGCCTGAAATATTCTACTTTGTGACGCCATGTAAAGATGTTAAAATTAACTACAAATATGCGTGTCCAACTGCAAAATGGCTCATCATCTGAGATATTCTCACATCAATTTCTGGGAATTGGGAACGGAAACGTGCCGGTTGATCTCACCTCAGGAGGAATTTCATTGCCTCATAATTACTACAATTTATTGACTTCAAAAGAAGAATTGGTTGAAAAAGTATTTCCCAATATTCAAACCAATTATAAGAATCATGGGGAGTCTGGCCCTTGCTTCGGTAGGGGGCAGACGTGTTGCCACGGCGCTCTGGCAGTTGGTGCTTGTTTCCAAGTTTGGCCAGTTGGAGGTGGGTGTGTCTCTGCCCGCCTGTGCTGACGTGGAATTACGATGGGGGTCCCTCTCCCCCTTATCGTCCGAGCTCAGTCTGTGGGAGTCGAATATTCTGTGTGGGCCGGTTACCCAGAGATTGTGCTGGCTTGTGATTTGCTATCTGTCCCCGTGTTAGCAATTTATGGGGTCGAGTTGGTAACGGCCCATCGGGCGATAGTGAAATTCACGGAGGAGATGGCGTATCACGATTTTCTCCGGCGATACGAGGGGCGGAATTACCCCTGCCCTGCCAGATGGTGCGGGCACTGTGACCCTCTCTGATCGAAGTGGTGCCCTCACTTACGTCAGTGTTCATGGGGCTCCCTTGGAGTTTCCAAAGGGTCTGCTATGGCCTGGGAAGTCTGGTCAAGCTTACAAGAGGAAGTATCCTTACAATTTTTTCCCGGAGAAGTACATTTCTCACATTGCTACGGCGGTATTTCGGCCGGGTTGGCGCAGTGGTTAGTGTGCGGGTGAACGTGGTGTCTTCCAGTTCACTTAAGGGTGTGAGAACTAACATTCGCACCCTGGGCATGAGACTCTGGGCAGATATTCCGTCCTCTGTGCGCCTTATGGGGTACAACGTTCGGGTGTTTTATGCCCGCCAGCCGCGGACGTGTTATCGTTGTGGCCTTTTGGGCCATCAGGCTGCTGACTGTTCTGTGCCTGCCATTGCACCAGTGAGGTGCAGGTGAGGAATCCTCCTCTTCAGTGAGGAGGATTTTCCGCCGATTCCTGTGTGGAATGATTCGGTGGATGTGGACGTCTCTTCAGCTGAGGAGGTGCCCTCTGTGTCAGCTGTTGCACCCCCTGTTGTTGTCGCCTCTCCTCCGGAGGTTGTGTCCTCGCCTGGTGCTCAGCCTGCTCCGGCTGGTGTCTCTGAGCCTCTTCCGACTGCCGTTTGCTCGGACCCCTCGTCTGCCAGTTCTTCCTCTGTTGTGTGTGTCCTGGTCCCTGCACCCTCGCCGTCTGTTCCGGCTGTGCTGGGAGCTGGGGTGGATCCGGCGCTTCCTCCTGTGCATGGCCTGGTGCCCCATGTGGTTGAGGATGCTGCCATACTGCGGCGTGCGTCGGTTCGCCCGGCTAGTGTTGCGCGTGTCGCCGAGTCTGCCTCCGGGTCTGATGATGTGCGGCCCGAGCCTAAGCGTTCCCGGCGTTTCTCTTCTGCGTGGGCTGAAGTTGGCGATTTCGACGAGTGTGGTCCTTCTGGTGACGGTGGGGTGGCTCCGATTGTGGTGCACACTACGGTGGTGGCGGAGGTACACTTGCCTGAGGATGCCAGTGCCGGTGTTTCGGCCTCCCCTTCTGGTCTGGTGTCCGAGGGTCCTGCTTCAGGTGTGTTGCCTGCGTCAGATGGCTCCGGTTCGTCGTGGGGGGGTGGTTCCCCCTGCTGAGGTTGGTGGTGAGCAGGGTGGCCTGATGATGGTGTTGAGAAAGGATGCTCGCTCTGGGAGTTCTGTGGCCCCTTCCTCGTTACCCGTTTCCTTGGCAGCGGTCATGCCGCCTCTTCCATCTCCAGCAGTCTTTTCCGTGTCTCCTGCGGTCTCCGTGGAGGTGCTACCGTCTCATCGTCCGGCCCCTGCTCCTGTGCGTGCGACGGCGAGGCAGTCTCGGCATCCCTCGTCCGCTTCTCCAGTGTCGTCTATTTCTCTGAAGGGCGTGGATGGCGCTCCCCGGCCTCGTTATGCGACTTGCGTCAGTGACCTCGGGTGTTGGCCGATGCCGCCCGATCTCGATGTTCCTGAGTTTATGGTACCCCCCTCGGCAGAGGGGGATCAAAAACCATACCGACCTTGAAGATTTGGTCTGGGAAGCTTACAAGAGGGAGTATCCTTACGATTTTTTCCCGGAGAAGTACATTTCTCACATTGTTCCTCGCAAATGATTTCTGTGTATTCTGTGTTTCCTGTTGTGTGCATGGTTGTGGTGTGCGGATGGGGTGTGTGTGTGAGTGGGTCGGGTGGGTTTTGTTTCCCGGTTCCTGCGTGCTCCGGTTTGTGTTGTGGGTTTTCTTTGTATGGCTGGTGGGTGGGTGTGCGGTTGCTGTGCGTTCGGTTGTAGATGTCGTGTGCGCTTGTTTATGTCATATTGTGTGCCCTTCAGGCTGTTGGCGTGTGCTCTTTGTTCTGTTTTGCCTTCCGTTTGTTATGGCAGATTTGTTTCCTTTATTGTTATTCTCCTTATTATTGTATATTTCTCGCCTCTCCGTATGTGTTTGAGGTGTTAGTAGGCTTGTTTTGTGTGCATTTTGTCCTGAGGTTTTCCCCTATGTTTATCTTCCGCTGTGTTTATATTTGTGTTATGTATGTATATGCATTTTTGTTTTGTGGTCAGCCCTTCTGGCTTCTCTTGATTTGTTCCTTTGACCGTGTACATATGTGTGCTTTGTGCTTTTTACCTTTGTCCTATGTCATATTTTTTTCTGCTTTTATTGTAACTTATATGCATGCTTGCATGTAAAAAAAAATATATATAAGAATCACGATTGGCTAAGTGAACGAGTTATCTTGACGCCAAGAACAAAGATGTCTAAGAACTTAACAATATTATTCAGTCTAACATACAAAGCAAGGCAGTCACATACAAGTCCGTCGACACGATGGTGGAAGCAGATGAAGCGATTAATTATCCAACAGAATTTTTTAATTCACTCGATCTGCCAGAAATACCACCACCGCACGAACTGCAATTAAAATTCGGCGAGCCTATTATCATGTTACGAAATATCAACTAGCGAAAGCTTAGCAACGGCATGCGGCTTGTAGAAAAAATTATTCAGCAACTTCGTAGAAGCACCAATCTTGACAGAACCTTTCACAAGTGAAGATGTTCTCATTTTTCTCATTCCTATGATTCTAACGGATTTGCTATTTCAATTTAAGAGATTATAATTTCCCAATTCGATTGGCGTGTGCAAGCAACATCAACAAAGCTCAGGGCCAATCTTTAGAATTGTGCGGTTTAGATCTAGACACTGATTGCTTCTCACATAGACATTTATATGTTGCGTGTTCTAGAGTCGGCAATCAGACAATCTCTATATCTTCACACACAGTGGAACAAGAAAAAAATATTGTATACACACAAGTATTGTGAAATTAAACATGTTAGAAAGGAGAATTTTCTGTTTTCTTTCTTTTCCGTTTAACTAGATTGAGCCACAGCGACGCGTGGTGGGTACAGCTAGTGAATAAATATATATATATATATATATATATATATATATATATATATATATATATATATATATATATATATATATATATATATATATATATATATATATTTATATATATATATATATATATATATATATATATATATATATATATATATATATATATATATATATATATATATATATATATATATATATATATATATATATATATATATATATATATATATATATATATATATATATATATGTCGTACCTAATAGCCAGAACGCACTTCTCAGCCTACTATTCAAGGCCCGATTTGCCTAATAAGCCAAGTTTTCATGATTTAATGTTTTTTCGTCTACCTAACCTACCTAACCTAACCTAACCTAGCTTTTTTTGGCTACCTAACCTAACCTTACCTATAAATATAGGTTAGGTTAGGTTAGGTAGGGTTGGTTAGGTTCGGTCATATATCTACGTTAATTTTAACTCCAATAAAAAAAAATTGACCTCATACATAGAGAAAAGGGTTGCTTTATCATTTCATAAGAAAAAAATTATAGTAAATATATTAATTCAGGAAAACTTGGCTTATTAGGCAAATCGGGCCTTGAATAGTAGGCTGAGAAGTGAGTTCTGGCTACTAGGTACGACATATATATATATATATATATATATATATATATATATATATATGTCGTACCTAGTAGCCAGAACGCACTTCACAGCCTACTATGCAAGGCCCGATTTTCCTAATAGGCCAAGTTTTCATGAATTATTTGTTTTTCGACTACCTAACCTATCCTAACCTAACTTTTTCGGCTACCTAACCTAACCTAACCTATAAAGATAGGTTAGGTTAGGTTAGGTAGGCTTGGTTAGGTTCGGTCATATATCTACGTCAATTTTAACTCCAATAAAAAAAAATTGACCTCATAAATAATGAAATGGGTTGCTTTATCATTTCATAAGCAAAAAATTAGAGAAAATATATTAATTCATGAAAACTTGGCTTATTAGGCAAATCGGGCCTTGCATAGTAGGCTGAGAAGTGCGTTCTGGCTATTAGGTACGACATATATAAATATATATATATATATAATATATATATATATATATATTTATATATATATATATATATATATATATATATATAATATATATATATATATATTTATATATATATATATATATATATATATATATAATATATATATATATATATTTATATATATATATATATATATATATATATATATATATGTGTGTGTTTATATGTGTGAATATATATATATATATATATATATATATATATATATATATATATATATATATATGTCGTACCTAGTAGCCAGAACTCACTTTTTGGCCTACTATTCAAGGCCCGATTTGCCTAATAAGCCAAGTTTTCCTGAATTAATATATTTTCTCTAATTTTTTTCTTATGAAATGATAAAGCTACCCATTTCATTATGTATGAGGTCAATTTTTTTTTACTGGAGTTAAAATTAACGTAGATATATGACCGAACCTAACCAACCCTACCTAACCTAACCTAACCTATCTTTATAGGTTAGGTTTGGTTAGGTAGCCGAAAAAGTTAGGTTAGGTTAGGTTAGGTAGGTTAGGTAGTCGAAAAACAATTAATTCATGAAAACTTGGCTTATTAGGCAAATCGGGTCTTGAATAGTAGGCTGAGAAGTGAGTTCTGGCTACTAGGTACGACATATATATATATATATATATATATATTAGTATATTTTGGTAGCAGTGTTTCCTGTAGACATATATTATTAAATATGACCGAAAAAGTAAGATTAATAATTCTAACACGAATTTTCTCTATCTTTCTTACGTTTCTTTTCACTGTTGATGGTAATTCACAGATCAATTCTCCAAAATTCATTTTTATTTCTAGTCTGACGCGACACTTGAGCGCGTTTCGTAAAACTTATTACATTTTCAAAGACTTTAGTTTACAAACACACAACTGAAACTGAATAGAGCTTACACATCTTCGAGTTTTTATCTACATTTGGGTGAGGTGGATGAGGTGAAAACAAACTTTCAACAATGGGTATTGAATGGGTATTAAATTCAAACACAAGACAGAACACGAAACAATGGGTATTGAATGGGTATTAAATTCAAACACAAGACAGAACACGAAACAATGGGTATTGAATGAAAGTAATTGTAGAAAGCCTATTGGTCCATATTTCTTGATGCTTCTATATTGGAGCAGAGTCTTGAAGTGGGTAGAATATAGTTGTGCATTAATTGGCTGTTGATTGCTGGTGTTGACTTCTTGATGTGTAGTGCCTCGCAGACGTCAAGCCGCCTGCTATCGCTGTTTCTATCGATGATTTCTGTGTTGTATGTCAGACTAGAAAGACTTCTGTGACACAGACAGACTTCTGTGTTCTAGTCAGACTAGAAATAAAAATGAATTTTGGAGAATTGATCTTTGAATTACCATCAACAGTGAAAAGAAACGTAAGAAAGATAGAGAAAATTCGTGTTAGAATTATTAATCTTACTTTTTCGGTCATATTTAATAATATATATATATGTTGGTGTATACTGGCAGCAGGTTTTCTTTCAAACATGTTTCATTGAATATGACCGCATATTCTGTATTGTTTTTTTCTGGTTTAGGGCTTATATCCCTCTAACTATTTTCTTAGCATCAGGGCTTAGTTGAAATAGGAATTCTCCAAAACTCATTTTCGTACTTTTAAGGTGAAGAAAAGAAGTGATTTACTATAGAGTGTATTACACTTATTTATACAATTTGCACAACGTTTTGAACCTCCATGGTTCATCCTCAAGTGAACAGATCTCCCAATGCTGGTTGATTTTATACCCGCACTGGGTCAGGTGATAATACAATAAAGGTAAAAACATGGGGGGATACATAAGGGATAAATGTGAGGTGAAACAGAGGTAACTGCAGAAGGCTTATTGGCCCATACGAGGCAGCTCCTATCTAAACACAAAGATTAATCCAGTGTAATTGGCCTGTTATGTTGGACATTGTCTTCTGTGTTGGCATCGTTCAGGAAGCAGCTCATAGCAGCTGTCTAACTCCCAGGTACCTATTTACTGCTAGGTAACAGGGGCATCAGGGTGAAAGAAACATTTTGCCCCTTTGTCTCCGCCTCCACCGGGGATCGAACCTGGAATGTCAGGACTACGAATCCGAAACGCTGTCCACCCAGCTCTCAGGCGTCAGGAACCATACAGCAAATTGAAGGCACATTTAAGAAGACAGCAATGGTAAGTTAACCAGACCACACACTAGAAGGTGAAGGGACGACGACGTTTTGGTCCGTCCTGGACCATTCTCAAGTCGATTGTCGATTGTGAACAACCTTACACAATGATAAGGATGTTTGGATTGGGTAGCACTATATACAGTGCAATTTTAAAGCAAGAAGGTAGAAGACTATTGATATTGAAATTAGGTACTTTTTAGTTTTGTTTTTGAATGACGCAAAAGTTGGACAGCTTTTCAATTCATTATGGAGTGAGTTCCATAAACTAGGTCCCTTTATTTGCATGGAGTGTTTGCACTGATTATGTTTGACTCTGGGGATATCAAACAGATATTAATTTCTGGTGTTGTGATAATGGGTCCTATTACATCTGTCCAGGGAGAGTTTCAGAACAGGATTTGCATTTAAGAACAGGGTTTCGTAAATGTAGTTGACACAAAAGAATGTGTGGAGTGAGATTATGTTTAGGGAGTTAAACAAGGGGGCTGATTGTTGTCTGAAAGCAGAATTTGTTATTATTCTGATCACAGATTTTTGCTGGGTGATGATGGGCCTGAGGTAGTTTGCAGTGGTTGAACCCCATGCACAGATAACATAATTAAGATAGGGATAGAGTAGTGCATAATATAGTGAGATGAGAGCAGTGTTAGATACATAATATCTGATTTTGGAGAGTATACCAACTGTTTTAGAGACTTTCTTAGTTATGTGTTGTATGTGGGTGCTGAGTCTCTTGTCTAGGAATAAGCCAAGAAACTTTCTATCATTTTTGCTAATAATGTTAACATTGTCTATCTGAAGCTGAATTGCATGTGCTAATTTGCTTCCAAATAAGATGTAGTAAGTCTTTTCTATGTTAAGTGTTAGTTTGTTGGTTGACATCCATAAGTGGACTTTTTTTTAGTTCATTATTAACAACATTTTTTAGTGTATGTGGGTTGTGGTTAGAGTAGATGAGGGTAGTATCATCAGCAAACAATATAGGTTTCAGAATGTTAGTGACATTCGGCAGATCATTGATGTATATATGAAATAGGAGAGGTCTCAAAATGCTGCCCTGTGGCACTCCAACGGTTATTGGTAGAATGGGAGAGATTATATCATTGATGGTTACACATTGGTGTCTATCACTAAGAAAGGATTGGATATAGTCCAGGGCATGGCCTCGGATTCCATAATGATGGAGTTTACGTATTAGGTACTTGTGATTAACAGTATCAAAGGCCTTTCTAAGGTCAATAAAGGGTCCAATCGGAAACTCATTTTTGTCAAGGGCTGGGTAAATTATATCAAGGAGTCTAATAATTGCATCGTTGGTACTCTTTTGGGAACGGAAGCCAAACTGCAGGGGCTGAGTATGTCGAATTTTAAGAGGTAAGAGTAGAGCTGTTTGTAGATAATTTTTTCAAATATTTTTGATAGTATGGGTAGGTTTGATATTGGTCTATAATTGTTTATGTCTGCCAGATTGCCTCCTTTATGAACTGGCGTTACTCTTTAGTACCTAAGTACCTCTTTAGTACCTAGTACTTTAGTACCTAAGGCTTTCACGAGAGACTCTACTTCCAACCTGAAGTTCTGAATGGAGTCTGGTCTGTTATTGGGTGAACTCATATCTAATAATTGATAATATAAGTTAGTTACACTCAATTCCTTTGTTGCAGTAATTAACTTCCAACAGTTTTATAGGTACATCATAATTACTCTCTGTGAGAGATAAATTGGTTATTACCTTCTTAGCTTCCCTTTTGAAAAGGCTCTGAAGGTAAGAAAATTTAGTTACCTTATTTATAGAGATTTTAAAATGAATATGGACATTAAATGATGTCCAGAATGTATCCCAATTTTCTTCATCCAGTCCAGCAAATGTAGACAAGTCCAAAGAAGGTAAACGTACCTCTGCTTGTAATACACTGGGTTGAGATACAGTAACATTTGGATTTACTTTATGTTTTTCTACTAAATCAAGTAGAACATTAAATTCATCTTGAGTGTCATCTTCATACTGAGATGTTTCTGTTATTGTTTGGTCTATTTCATCAGGACCAATGTCAACATCATTTAGTACATTGATGTAAGATGCAATCATAGACTTAACTTGTACAAATTTAATGTTAGCTACTCTCAGAGATATTTCCAGCTGATGATAATCAATGGGAGTTGCCTTAGATAAGTTTTCTGACTTATTGAGCAATCTTGTTAAATGGCCTTTAAGACCTATTAGGGATCTCTTTAGTTTTTCAGGAGTAGCCATGGTGGCTTTATCTTCAAGTTTTGTGAAACTTGAACAATTGTTACTGAAGTAACTTGAATACTTGTTCATTTACTCTCAATTACCGTGAGGATAGCCCAATATATTCTTGACTAGGCTATGCACTACCTCGTTTGGAGGTTAGGTTAATTACCTAATAATGAATAACTATTATTTGAGTAATACTTAAATACCACTACGGTAGTACGTCCGGTTAGCTCATCAAAATCACCATCAGTTAGTATAGTGACACTCAATAGCACTCAAAGGAAACACGAAATAATGGTAAATTACAATTAATAGGAACAGGTCCCAGCCTGCTCAGGGTCAGCACAATCTATATAAATAAAAACGGAAATGCTCGTTTGTTCAATATCGCTAATCTCCGAAAGTTCTTCACTAACTGCTTTGAAACTTTCACACAATGTTCCATTCGTATCAGAGCAGGTTTTTATATACATATTATATTGATGTCACGTTTGTGACGGAAAAATATGTTTTTTTTTAAAAAACTGTGTTTTTCATGTGAGAGAAATCTTCGAACCCACTTTACCGATTGCTTAGAAATTTTGACACGATGTTGCATTCGAATAGGTGCGTGTTTCTATATACCTACTATATACATGCCTTATCTGTGACTGGAGAAAACAAGTTTTTTTTTTTTTAACAATGCCATCTGTTGGATGTAAGAGCAACACACGCTGTAATCTCCCAAAGTTCTTCACCGATTGCTTTGAAATTCTGACACAACGTTCCACTCGAATATGTGCGTCTTTTTATTTACCTACTATATAGATGCCACCTCTGTGACAGGTAAAAACATGCGTTTTTGAAAAACAGCACCATCTGTTGCACATAATAGCAACCTGCACCAATACTAAATATGTCACGAATTCCATTTGAATGTTTCAGATTGCATTGATAAATTTTATTTTCATAGATTTCGATTTAATTTAATTATTACTGAATTATTTTGTTTGACATTGTGTTGGAATTGAGCTGTGTTGTTTACCATACCGTTCATTTCGTAAGTATAAGTATAGATGCCACACCTGTTACAAGTAAAACAATGCATTTCTTGAAAAGCAGTGCCATCTGTTGCATGAAAGAGGATCACACAGTCTGTACTAAATATGTTACAATACCATTTCAGTGTTTCTGATTGCATTGATAAATTGAATTTTAATAGATTTGGATTTATTTTCATTTTAATAGATTTGGATTTATTTTCCTTTTGATTGAATTATTTTTGTGAATGGCATAGGAATTGACCTGTGTTGTTAACCATACCATTCATTTCATGAGTATAGATCTTTTTTTTTTCATATTTTCATTTAATTTTTTTAACTTTTTTCTTATATTTCAGTGATGGGAACATCAGATCACTTCATGTTCCCAATTTTCTGATGGGAACATCAGACCATTTGGGAAGGCGTCGGACGAGGGAGTGGGGAATGGTGGGGATGACGAGGGGACAGAAGTGAGAGATGGTGGGCAGCACGAGGGGACGGAAGTGAGAGATAGTGGGGTGGACGAAGGGACAGAGGAGTTTGGGATGGTGGAGACGAGGAGATGGCGGAATGGAGAATGGTGGAGAGGACAAAGGGACAGAGGAATGGGGCATGGTGGGAAGGCAGAGGGGATGGGTGAGTGGGGAATGGTGAGGAGGACGAGGGGACGGTGGAGTGGAGAATGGTTGGGAGGCTGAGGAGACGGGTGAGGGGGAATGGTGGGGAGGACTAGGGGATAGGAAAGGTTGCTGTGGTTCCTCAACACACATGCTTTGCTGAGCCACAGCAACGCGTGGCCGGGTACTCCTAATCTATATAAATAAAAATGGAAATGTTCGTTTGTTCAAAATCGCTAATCTCCGAAAGTTGTTCACCGATTGCCTTGAAATTTTCACACAATGTTCCATTCGCATCAGATCATATTTTTATATACATATTATATTGATGTCACATTTGTGACGGAAAAAACATGCTTTTTTTGAAAAACGGTTTTTTTCATGTGAGAGAAATCTTCGAAACCTCTTTACCGATTGCTTAGAAATTTTGATACAACGTTACATTCAAATAGGCGCGTGTTTCTGTATACCTACTATATACATGCCTTACCTGTGACTGGAGAAAACATGCTTTTTTTGGAAAATAATGCCATCTGTTTGATGTAAGAGCAACACACGCTTTTATCTCCCAAAGTTCTTCACCGATTGCTTTGAAATTTTGACACAACGTTCCATTCGAATATGTGTGTCTTTTTATTTACCTACTATTTAGATGCCACCTTTGTGACCGGTAAAAAAATGCATTTTTGAAAAAAACAGCGCCATCTGTTGCTCATAATAGCTACATGCACACTATACTAAATATGTCACGAATTCCATTTGAATGTTTCCGATTGCGTTGATAAATTTTTTTTTCATAGATTTCGATTTAATTTATTTTGTATTTAATTATTTTGTGTGACATTGTGCTGGAATTGAGCTGTGTTGTTTACCATGCCGTTCATTTCGTAAGTATAAGTATAGATGCCACACCTGTTACAGGTAAAACTATGCATTTCTTGAAAAACAGCGCCATCTGATGCATGTAAGAGGGTCACACAATCTATACTAAATGTGTTGCAATTCCATTTCAATGTTTCTGATTGCATTGATAAATTGAATTTTTATAGATTTTTATTTATTTTTTATTTTTATTTATTTATTTTTGTGAGTTGCACTGGAATTTACCTGTGTTGATAACCATAATGTTCATTTCGTGAGTAAAGTTTATTTTTTATTACTTTTTCATATTTTCATTGCATTTTTTAACTGTTTTTCTTATATTTCAGTGATGGAAACATCAGATCACTTGATGTTCCTAATTTTCTTATGGGAACATCAGACCATTTGGGAAGGCATCGGACGAGGGAGTGGGGAATGGTGGGGATGACGAGGGGACAGAGGTGAGAGATGGTGGGGAGCACGAGGGGACGGAAGTGAGAGATAGTGGGGTGGACGAAGGGACAGAGGAGTTTGGGATGGTGGGGACGAGGGGATGGCGGAATGGAGAATCTTGGGAAGGACAAAGGGACAGAAGAGTGAGCCATGGTGGGAAGGCAGAGAGGATGGGCGAGTGGGGAATGGTAGGGAGGACGAGGGGACGGTGGAGTGGAGAATGGTTGGGAGGCTGAGGAGACGGGTGAGCGGGAATGGTGGGGAGGACTGAGGGATAGGAAAGGTTGCTGTGGTTCCTCAACGCACATGCTTTGCTGAGTCACAGCAACGGGTGGCCGGGTACTGCTAATCTATATAAATATAAATGGATATGTTCATTTGTTCAAAATCGCTAATCTCCGAGAGTTCTTCACTGATTGCTTTGAATATTTCTCACAATGTTCCATTTCTCATCTGGCCAGGTTTTTATATACTTACTATACAGATGTCACGCCTGTGATGGTAAAAAAACGTTTTTTTCTGAAAAAATACTGTGTTTTTCATGTGGTTATCTTCTTGAGGTTATCTTGAGATGATTTCGGGGCTTTAGTGTCCCCGCAGCCCGGTCCTCGACCAGGCCTCCACCCCCAGGAAGCAGCCCGTGACAGCTGACTAACACCCAGGTACCTATTTTACTGCTAGGTAACAGGGGCATAGGGTGAAAGAAACTCTGCCCATTGTTTCTCGCCGGCGCCTGGGATCGAACCCAGGACCACAGGATCACAAGTTCAGTGTGCTGTCCGCTCGGCCGACCGGCTCCTATCTATCCCGGTGAGGGATATCTTCGAAACCTCCTTATCGATTGCTTTGAAATTTTAACACAATTTTGCATTCGGATAGGCACGTCTTTTCATATATCTACTATATACATGTCTCACCTGTGCCAGGAAAAAACATGCTGTTTTTAAAAAGTGCCTTCTGTTGGACGTAAGAGCAACACATGCTGTAATCTCCGAAAGTTCTTCACCGAATGCTTTGAAATATTGACACAACGTTGCCTTTGAATAGGCGCGTCTTTTTATATATCTACTATAAGGATGCCACCCCTGTGGCAGGTAAAAACATGCGTTTTTTTAAAAACAGGGCCATCTGTTCCACATAATAGCAATATTCATGCCATACTAAATATGTCACGAATGTTTCAATGTTTCCTATTGCATTGATAAATGTTATTTTCATTGATTTCGATTTATTTAATTTTTGTATTGAATTATTTTGTGTGACATTGTGTTGGAATTGAGCTGTGTTGTTTGCTATACCGTTAATTTCCTAAGTATATGTGTTGGTGCCACACCTGTGACAGGTAAAACTATGCTTTTCTTGACAAACAGCGCCATCTGTTGCATCTAAGAGCAACACACATAATATACTAAATATGTTACAATTCCATTTCAATGTTTCTGATTGCATTGATAAATTGAATTTTCATAGAAATTGATTTTTTTTCATTTTGATTTAATTATTTTGTGTGAATTGCATTGGAATTGAGCTGTGTTGTTTACCATACCGTTCATTTTGTGAGTATAGTTTATTTTTTTTTTATATATTCATCTTATTTTGTAACTTTTTCTTATATTTTAGTGATGGGAACATGAGATCACTTGATGTTCCCAATTTTCTGATGAGAACATCAGACCGTTTGGGATGGAATCGGACGAGGGAGTGGGGAATGGTGGGGATGACGAGGGGACGGAAGTGAGAGATGGTGGGGATTACGAGGGGAGAAGAGAGGGGGGTAATGGTGGGGAAGGACGAGGAGACGGGGGAGTTTGGGATGGTTGGGATGAAGGGAATGGGGGAATGGAGAATGGTGGGGAGGACAAAGAGACAGGGGAGTAGGGCATGGTGGGAAGGAAGAGGGGATGATGGGGAGGACTGGGGGACAAAGAAAGTTGTTGTGGCTCATCAATGCACATACGTTGCTGAGCCACAGCAACGCGTGGTTGGGTGCTGTTTGTGTTAAATAATATATACACACCAGCACTGTCTAGCACAGGACTAGTTGAAATGAATCCTCCCTAGGAATGTAACTAAATAATTTTGGCTGAATTTGTACATAGCTTAGTACAATTAGAGTCTAAAATTCTACCCCCCTTTAGGGTTGGCATAAATACAAGAAAGGTGCATTAAAGTGGATATATTAGTGCTGTGTTTTGGGATTTTTTTTTTAATTTTCGATATAAAGATTATATGTGCATTTATAAAATACAAATGTGAATAGTAGATATATATACAGTTAAATTTGGCTTGCTAGCCACAACCTTCTATGGTGGTTGATAGTATTAACTAATTTGTCGACAACAAGAGTCCTGGACTTTCCTGACAGGTGTACGCCGTCTGGGGCTATGCTCTGACGATAGGGTCTTGCTGTAAAGTGAATATATGTGGCGTCCAGCCCTACTCTTTTTCTCAGCGGCAAATTTATATATTTAGCAGAGCGCTGATAGTATTCAGGATTCACTCCCCAACGAATATCACTCCTCAGTTGGCGAAGTTCCACTAATGTGAACACAACAGAGTTGCTAATGACTTTGAATGAAGTAATAATTTTTGTAAGGTGATTAATTATTTCAGCTGGGTGACGAGTGGGATGGATATCATTACCATAGATGGTGAGGTTATCATGGTTAGATGGTGAGGCCATTCTAACGAAGGTGTTAATGTGTTATTATTATAAAAATGTAATGTGAGATTATTATAAAAATTATGAGCTGTTGCTCCTGGTGACCTAAAGATTCTTACCTCTGTGTGAGGTACAGGCCTAAGGGTTGTGGATAATTGGCTGTAACCCACTAAGGCTACTTTAAACACTGAATGTTTGTTGAAAGTATTATTAATAAATTTAATGTGGTTTAGGCTGCAGTATGGGGCAGTCTACTGACAACCATAAATAATGAAAACATATATATAGCCTAATAATGATAACACTGCCTAATTGATAGCACACAATAATTAGGGTTAGTAAATGATTAGTTAATCATAATAGATTGTAGGACCAGTGGTTTGGCTTAATATACTGGACCGTAAAACGTTTATGAAGTTTTACTGGTTTATGTAAATCAGTAATTATAGATTTAATGTTAAATCTAGTTCATCCGGTTCGAAGTTTACCAAAAAAGATGTGGGGAAAATCTGGCTCAGAATATTAATAATAATAATAATTAATTTTGATAGCTGCGAAGGACCACCCTTTAATTAAAGGAAAATAAAATAAGTAAATATTTAGGAACTAAATCTGAGAACCAGTGATTATGGATCTCCAAATAGTTAATAATATAATTTGAGAGCATTAAGTGAACTGTAGATTAAATGAAAATATTGAGCCGACTCACACCACACGCTTTGGGGGATTGAAATAGTACAAAGAAACTAATACGTTACTTGCACAATAAATTAGATACTAATACTCATCAAATATAAGCCAACAAGATATCAAGAATATCGGTAATAAATCAAATGGCAAAAATATAAAATGCTAGTAAATATATGATCTTGTATTGAAGATCAGTAACTAAATAAAAGTTAGTAATCTACTAATGTTTTACGTAAACAACAGCTTAGCTGTGTTGCAGAAATAGATGTAAGCGTCTGGACAGTCACGTCACGAATACTTGTCGAAAACAGGCTGACCCAAACACGCATTGAAGCAGAGGCTTATCTTCCTTCTTGTGACTACGGCACAAGCTGAAATACAGGTAATTGTAAGATTTGCCTATACTAATGCTGATTTACACCAATTTCTGAATGAAGATTGGAAGGCGGGTTAACATGGGACTCACTTGTTGATATTTAGAGTCCATGCGGCCTAACGACGAACATGTTACAAGTTAAATATTTTGTAATCACAAATTATTAACTATTTGTAGGACTTAACGTTATTATGTTCGCCGAGCCGAGTGTCTGATTGATGAAAAAGCTGCTCCAGCACTTTGACATCCGCTGCTGCTAGAATGACGCGATTATGAGCTGGTAAAATGCGCAAGCTCCAGACACTGCTTGTCACCAGAAATATGGCTGCGTCCTTCTCTCTCTCCCTCTCCCGTCTCGCATGCGCAATAGCACGGATAGCTGATACGGAGAATTTTACTCCTCATTATTTATTCAACCATGGGAGATAATAAGGATAGGGTTTATTATAAGAGAGCTAATATTAATTCAATTCTCGTCGTATAATAGTTAATATGAAACGAAGTTCATACAGACGAAAAAGTTATGGGAGAAATTCTTTTCTCCGTGAATCTCTTTGATAACAGTGGTTACTGTTATATAGTGATCTTCAGTTAATAACGCTATATTATTTGATCACTGGTTGCCATAGTATCAGCTAATAATTCTTAGGGAAGAATGCTGATATGAAGGGAGAATTGAACATAATTCTCTGAAATGTATTCGTTATCTTTCCTCAGTTGAGCTGGCTGACATATCATCACCATGAAAAGTGAGAAAGATTTGGTGCAATTATTACGCAGCAGGAAAATAATTAATATTGTTAATCTACTAATTAGCAGTATTAGTAAATTATAATTGTTTGTACAAGAATGATTTATGGAAGTACTAAAATGAGAAATAAGTGTTGGATATTTCCAACAATCATGCCCGTCCCACTTACCTGTGTCTTCATGCCTATCATGCCAGTCCCACTTACCTCTGTCTTCATGCCAATCATGCTACTTCCACATACCTATGTCTTCATGCCTATCATGCTAGTCCCCACATGCCTGTGTCTTCATGCCAGTGCCTTCATGCATGCCTTTCACACCTGTTACAAATACCTGTGTGCTTGTACCTGGTGTATATGAGTGTCCACAACCTTCTTCAACATTTATGTGCTCTCATGCCTGTTCCACATATTTGTCCTACATACCTGAGGCTACATGGTTTAGTCAGGCAAGACTTTTATCATGAAGTTAAATCTATTTTAGGAAAGGAAAGACGAATAATTTTGGAGAAAATTTATACTATTTACTTCAAGTTATGCATTATTTGCAACAGGTTATACATTACAAGTTATAAAGTTATACATTACTAGTTTAATATTATTTGCAATAAGCATACATTATTTACATCAAATTATACATTATTTACTTCAAATCATACATTATTTGATGCAATTTAAGCATTATTTGCTACAAACTATTTTTTAATGAACGTTATACATTAAGTTATTCATTATTTGCATCACATTATACATTACTTTTTCAAGTTATACATTAATTGTTTTAAATTATTCATTATTTACCTCAAGTTATATTTTATTTGTTTTACGTTATACATTGTTTCAAGTTAGAGATTATTTGCAACACGTTATACATTATTTCCTTCAAATTATACATTATTTCCTTCATGTTATACATTATTTGCTTCATGTTATATATTATTTGCTTCAAGTTACTGTATAACTTGAAGCAAATTATTTGCTTCAAACTTATATATAACTTGAAGCAAATATTATATAGCTTGAGGCAAATAATGTATAATGTGAAGGAAATAATGTATAACATGCAACAAGGAATGTATAACTTAAAAAAAATAATATGCAACTTGATACAAACAATATTTAACTTGAAGCAAATAATGAATGATTTAAAGCAAATAATGAATTACTTGAAGCAATTTATGTATAACGTGAAGATAATAATGTATAATATGAAGATAATAATGTATAACTTTAAACTAATAATGTATCATTTTAAGCAAGTAATTTATAACGTGAAGTAAATAATGTATAATTAAAACAAACTATGTATAATTTGCAGTAAATAATATGTAACCCAAAGTAAATAATATATATGACTTGTTGCAAATAATGTAAGTTGTAACAAATGATGTATAACGTGAAACAAATAATTTAAAACTTAAAACAAAAATGTTTATTGGTCTTAGGTTATAAATTATTTGCTTCAAGATATACATTATTTGCTTTAGGATATACATTATTTGCTTTAAGATATACATTATTTGCTTTAAGATATACATTATTTGCTTTAAGATATACATTATTTGCTTTAAGATATACATTATTTGCTTTAAGATATACATTATTTGCTTTAAGATATACATTATTTGCTTTAAGATATACATTATTTGCTTTAGGATATACATTATTTGCTTCACGCTGTACATTATATTGTTTGTTTCAAGTTAAATTATTTGCCTTGTGTTATATACTATTTGCTTTAAGTTACACATTATTTACTTCAAATTATACATTATTTGCTTCAAGTCATAGATTATTTGCTTCAAGTTGTACATTATTTTCTTAAAGTTTTACATTATTGCATCAAGTTGTACATTATTGCCGCACATTATATGTTATTTGTCTCAAGTTATATATTATTTGCCTCAAGTTATATATTATTTGCCTCAAATTCTAAATTATTTTATACAAGTTATACATTTTTTGCTTCAATTTAGTTCCGGGAGGATGACTAAAGTCTCTGGTAGTGCAGGTAGGTGGGTGGTAGTTCCCGGAGGACGGTTGGTGTCTCTGGTAGTGCAAGTAGGTGGGTGGTAGTTCCCGGAGGACGGTTGGTGTCTCTGGTAGTGCAAGTAGGTGGGTGGTAGTTCCCAGAGGACGGTTGGTGTCTCTGGTAGTGCAAGTAGGTGGGTGGTAGTTCCCAGAGGACGGTTGGTGTCTCTGGTAGTGTAAGTAGGTGGGTGGTAGTTCCGGGTGGGTGGTTGAAGTCCCTGATAGTACAGATAAATAGAGAGTAGTACCGAAAGTGTGGTTTATGTCCCAGGTATTCTCGGTAGCATAGTGGTGTTCTCGGCATTGTGGTAGAAGTTCCTAGTAGCTAAGATAGATTGTTGGTAGTTCATGTAGGTGGGTGGTGATCTTAGAGCGGTGGTTTGGGGGCTCTAAACGATGGGTTGAAAGGGCATGCAGTGGGAGAGATACAGTGAGGGTAGGCGGGGTCCGGGTTAAAGACTTTGTCTCCTTCACAGGTATTAACGGTGGCTATCTGGTTGACGTACTCACACTCAAAGTAGTGCTGGTCACACGACGTACACTTGGGGAAGAAGCCCACTGACGTACACGTCATTGAATCCTTGCACTCAGGAGTGGCCGTTGTTGTGGTTGGCTGGGAAGCATCACACAGTGTGTCACAAACGGCACCGGCTACACAGTTACCTACGACAACGTCAAAGTTGTATCCTAAAGTGCATGTTAAGTGATACGTCTCGTCAGCTGGTCCTGCGGTCACGCATTTGTAGAACTTGTGACAGTCGTAGGGGTCTCGGGTAAGCAATTGCCCATTCGTGCAAAAGGCAGCACATGGGTCCCTACAGCAGCCGGATGGTGTCGTATCGCAGACCCCTTTTTCGCTGTTATAATAAGGAGTGTTTGCGGGACATACGAAGGGCCCTTGAATGTTGCCGCCAATGCAAATGTAATAGGTGCTGCAATCCTTTGGGTCATTAAACGAGTCCGGTTCTGTGATGCATTCTGTGCTGCAAGTTGGTAGCGTGCAGTTATTGTTACATGGTAGGGTACCAGTACAGATTGGAGCTGTTGCGTTGAAGGATGTACCAGCCGGACAAAGCGCATTGACGGCTTCATTGTTGTTTACACAGATGTAATACCGAGTACAGTCGTAACGATCCGCTACTAAAGTCCCGGGAAGCACCCCGTTGCAACTCGGATCACAGCCACGCTGGGCGAGGACCTGGGTGACGTAGACTAGCACCGCAACCCACGCCACCTGCAGCAGACACCCGCCATGTTAATGTTCCTGTTGAAATTACTACTCATAAAACATATTAAAATATATCAAACATTACCTTAAACTGGAAATATAATTGGTACAAATCACTAAACCGTTTGAGGAGTATTCAGAGGGTTACTAAGACCACCACAATAACTTACTGATCAACTAGCAAGTATACTTTAGTCCAGGACATTGTCCAGGTCTAAAGATTGATTGATTGATGAAGATTAAGCCACCCAAAAGGTGGCACGGGCATGAATAGCCCGTAAGTGGTGGCCCTTTTAAGCCATTACCAGTATCAAGAGCTGATACTGGAGATCTGTGGAGGTGCGAATGCACCCTGCATGACGTTAGATGTCTCCCTTATGAATGTGTTAAGATGAAGATGAAGCAACCCAAAAGGTGGCACGGGCATAAATAGCCCGTAAGTGGTGGCCATTTTAAGCCATTACCAGTGTCAAGAGCTGATACTGGAGATCTGTGGAGGTGCGAATGCACCCTGCATGGCGGGAGATGTCTCCCTTGTGAATGTGTTATGAAGATGAAGCCACCCAAAAGGTGGCACGGGCATGAATAGCTCGTAAGTGGTGGCCCTTTTGAGCCATTACCAGTATCAAGAGCTGATACTGGAGATCTGTGGAGGCGCGACTGCACCCTGCGTGACGGGAGATGTCTCCGGACCAAGTGGTGGTCCTGCCAGGTCTAAAGTAAACGCTCAGTGTATATACACCTCGAAGTGGGTTACACCTCTCTGTATATATCCCTGGCATCAATATTCTCCTTCCCCCCACAATATGTAGGAACAAATCCTGCACATGGACAACCAATCACAGCCTAACAGGTAACCGGGACTATGAAAAAAGGTAAATTAACTGTATTTGTTGAAGACCGGGGGGGGGGGGGGGAAGGAAGGGGTGAAGGGGTCACCTATGACATTCAATATACTGTGAAGACTCGGAGAATCTATTACTCGATATCTTCAATAATTCATTGTTGAATAGAGTATTTCCCCACACAGTGAAAATTTGTAGTAATTGTCCTCATACAGAAACACAAAGAGGCAATTACTGTTCTACAAGTATCGTATCATGAACGCGCAATTAGATGATTGAAAGCATCATCCTAAATCTCCTCTCACACGTAATAGGTAGACTATGGGAAGGGACGAGGGTGATGAAGACCATTATGTGTACTTCATCCCCACGACCGTTTTTACAAACCCAGGACATCATGAAACATCACCAGGCGAGGAAAAGCGGACAGAAGAGCAAGTCAGAGAATTTGTACGCTGATACAATGCAATCGCAACAGACAACCTCGGTCGTTAAGGCCGAAGGAGGGAATCTATAATTGGAAGAATTCGTCCAGGATACAAATATGGAGATTAGGGATAAAAACAACAGTGGAGGAGCGAAGTTACAAAATTTGCTGCATGAGTGACGGACATCATCTACACTACTACCTCAGAGATTGTCCCTATCTAAAAGACATTATCAACATGTGATATAATAAATCCCGCATTGAGTTCGGACAGCAGATTTTATCAAATAAAGACACTGTCCTTAAAAGGACAGTGTCTTTATTTGATTGTCTTTATTTATCTTTATCCCGCATTGCACCCGCAAAGTAACGTATACTTGAGGATTGTTAGATTTTATTTCCTTGTTTTCCAGTCTCTTCACTTGAGACAGTTAAGTCCCAGCTTCGTCTGGGTACAAGTGACAGGATGAACTATCCAGCGGGTTTTCTTCCTATTGATGGGTGTTGTATATTCCGGTTACGTGGTATGTTCAATCACAGGATGAGTAACGCTGCCCAATAAACTCCCGGAGCAAATTTAATATGAAATTAAGTACGTACAGCGGACTTCGGCTATTGTGATTGGCACGTATAAACTGTCTTTGTATATGCATGTTAAGCGGACATAGTGAGAGATGTCAATCATACAGAATGATTAACACAAGCATTCCTGTATACAGATGAATATTTTTTAACGTCAAAATATAACCAATAATGCTGAATAATCCAAAAGAATCACATGAGGATATTCTTACCCAAATCGACTCCTGCAGCAGCGGCTTGGTCATGCTGAAGACGCTGAACAGCTGAAGGTGGACAGCTCGCACTAGACAGCTGACGGTGGACAGCTGACGGCGGACAGCTGAAGGTGGACAGCTGACAGTAGACAGTTGAGAGTGGACAGCTGACAGTGGACAGCTGACGGTGAACAGCTGTCTGCTCATCCAGCTGTGGCTCCTGCTGCACCTGTCTTGTTGTAGACGATAAAGGTGTGCTCTGTGGTAGTGCAAGCGTGATTTGGTGGGGGAGTGCAAGTGGGTTGTGGGAGAAGGAGGTATGATGGTGTGCCAGGAGCTTGCAGGCTGTTGTAGTTGGTTGAAGCTTGTTGTGAGTGCAGGAGTCTACTGCTGCTACTGCTGCCTTAGAGTCATCATATATACTTCAAACCTTATCACAGTAACCAAGTTGAAATACTGATAAGGAATCTGTTGAGGCCAAGCAAGTACAAGGAAACATTTTTGTTTAATTAATGATATAATTTTGATTAAAGTTTTGAAGAACAAAACAAATCAATGTTATTGTATTCACCATAGTTTCCCCGTCATCTTGATCTCTTTCTGGAGACGATGAATCAGAGTAACGTGGCTGAATATATGGTGACCAAACCACACATCAGAAAATTGAGAACCGGCGACGTTTGTGTCCGTCCTGGACCATTATCAAGTCGTGTGAAACGACATGATAATGGTCCAGGACGGACCGAAACATCGTCGTCTCTCAATTTTCTGATGTGTGGTTTGGTCACCATATATTCAGCCACGTTACTCTGATTCATCGTCTCCAGAAAGAGAATGTGTGGTTTGGTCATATATGACATCTCCATCAGCACATGTCTCCACCACCGTTTAGATTTTCTAACAGACTCTCTTCGCCACTTTCATCATCCTTTATTTAGCTTGACCAAAACTCAACACACTCTCCCTAGTTCAAGAATTTATCCCCTTATTCACTCACCCTCCTATGACAAGGTACATATTGCGAATGTGCTGTTTGGCATAAAAAAAATCATATTTTGTGGTATTGAAAATGCTTCTTACAAAAGCCGAAAATAGAACCCAAATCAAAACAAAATAAACTAGCCTCTTATTGGCTAAACTAAACGTATCCTAGGCCTAATGAAACATATTCTATGCCTAATATATCATATATTAATATCACATATATGCAATGTTTCTTGGTTGCGGGTTCGGTTTTAATTGAGAAGTATGTCCAAAAGCACAAAAAATGAATTTTTATTATGTTAAGCAGCAAATTCGCAATATATGCTGTCCAATAGGAGGATGACTAAGCAAGAAGGTAAATTATTGGATTAGGGACTGTTTTGAGGTGTTTTATTCAAGCTACAAACAGGATGTGGACAGAGTGGCGCACAGTCTTTCAATGAATCTAAAGGCTGGTGGACAGGAGAAAAACCATGATGATGAGCAACTATGATGAATATACACATCTATTTTATTTTAATCAACAATAAATCATAAGTTAAAATATTTGTTTCAATGTATTTGCTTTATCTAAAAAGATTCATCAACTGTGTAGCAGTAGACTTCTGCACCAGCAATAAGGGCAAAGGTCAGGGATATATACACAAAAAAGTGCAACCCGGTTCTCGGTGTACATACACTAAGAGTTTACTTTAGTCCTGGACTATGTTCAGAACTAAAGCATTCTTGCTGGGTCTTAAGTAACCCTTAATCCCAACGCTAAGCAAAGGCTTCAACCAGTCACAAAGTGAGCCGAAAAAATGATATCGTATCTTTTTTAAGTTATACATAATTAATTGTATAACATCCTTAAGAATGATAGTACACAAATTTTATAACAAATACTTATTATTCACTATAGTGATGTGATTAGGGTTAAATCGGCTCTCCATCCAATCCTTATTTATAAAGAATAACTGCACAACCGATTTAATCCCAGGTTCCTCGAAGTAAATAAATGAACTTCTCTTATTAGCGTCGCATATAAGATTTGGAACAGAGATCACTAGAAAATCTGATTTACCAGGGCATGTAAAAGATGTGTGAAGCAACCAATAATATCAGCAAGATTTGGACGATAGTGCGCGTAGTGAATACAGACGACTGATTAACCAGACCGTCCTCCTAAGGTTTCCCAACATCAAGAAACTGTCATGCTAAAGTGCCCTTATCCTAACCTAACAGAGGACCCAAAACAGAAAACGGTACAGAATGTTAATTTTGCGAGCAGCTTCCATTTTCTAGTACGACAATTTTTGGCCTTAGGTTGAGTATATGTCAAAATGCGACGTTCTATTAGGAGGACCTGTTTACCGCAAACTTCAATGCAGGGCGAAACCATTTTAAATTTTAAGCACACGTATATATATACATATATATATATATATATATATATATATATATATGTCGTACCTAATAGCCAGAACGCACTTCTCAGCCTACTATTCAAGGCCCGATTTGCCTAATAAGCCAAGTTTTCATGAATTAATGTTTTTTCGTCTACCTAACCTACCTAACCTAACCTAACCTAGCTTTTTTTGGCTACCTAACCTAACCTTACCTATAAATATAGGTTAGGTTAGGTTAGGTAGGGTTGGTTAGGTTCGGTCATATATCTACGTTAATTTTAACTCCAATAAAAAAAAATTGACCTCATACATAGAGAAAAGGGTTGCTTTATCATTTCATAAGAAAAAAATTATAGTAAATATATTAATTCAGGAAAACTTGGCTTATTAGGCAAATCGGGCCTTGAATAGTAGGCTGAGAAGTGAGTTCTGGCTACTAGGTACGACATATATATATATATATATATATATATATATATATATATATATATATATAATATATATATATATATATATATATATATATATATATATAATATATATATAATATATATATATATATATATATATATATATATATATATATATATATATATATATATATATATATATATATATATATATCGTACCTAGTAGCCAAAACGCACTTCTCAGCCTACTATGCAAGGCCCGATTTGCCTAATAAGCCAAGTTTTCATGAATTAATTGTTTTTCGACTACCTAACCTACCTAACCAAACCTAAACTAACTTTTTCGGCTACCTAACCTAACCTATAAAGGTTAGGTAGGGTTGGTTAGGTTCGGTAATATATCTACGTTAATTTTAACTCCAATAAAAAAAATTGACCTCATACATAATGAAATGGGTAGCTTTATCGTTTCATAAGAAAAAAATTAGAGAAAATATATTAATTCAGGAAAACTTGGCTTATTAGGCAAATCGGGCCTTGCATAGTAGGCTGAGAAGTGCGTTCTGGCTACTAGGTACGACATATATATATATATATATATATATATATATATATATATATATATATATATATATATATATATATGTCGTACCTAATAGCCAGAACGCACTTCTCAGCCTACTATTCAAGGCCCGATTTGCCTAATAAGCCAAGTTTTCATGAATTAATGTTTTTTCGTCTACCTAACCTACCTAACCTAACCTAACCTAGCTTTTTTTGGCTACCTAACCTAACCTTACCTATAAATATAGGTTAGGTTAGGTTACGTAGGGTTGGTTAGGTTCGGTCATATATCTACGTTAATTTTAACTCCAATAAAAAAAATTGACCTCATACATAGAGAAAAGGGTTGCTTTATCATTTCATAAGAAAAAAATTATAGTAAATATATTAATTCAGGAAAACTTAGCTTATTAGGCAAATCGGGCCTTGAATAGTAGGCTGAGAAGTGAGTTCTGGCTACTAGGTACGACATATATATATATATATATATATATATATATATATATATATATATATACATATATATATATATATATATATATATTTATATATATATATATATATATATATATATATATATATATATATATATATATATATATATATATATATATATATATATATATATATATATATACATAGGGGTACCACCACTGGTTTAATTAAAGGGACCCACATCCTCGAAGAAGAAAATAAATGGTGTTCAGAGAAGACCTTGTGGATTCTCACTGAATACTTTAATCTTTTCCTCTCCTACCACCCCTATTATTTTTTTTTTATTTGATTTTATTGCAATGTTACAGTTTACAGAAAACACACACTTATATAACAATATAACAATATACCAATCAGTGTTCGAAGACCTCGTCCAGTTCCTCGGGGGTCGGGTGCGTACCCAAGATACAGCACGCATTTCCCCTCTGAACAGCGACACTGAGGCGCTGGAACATAAAACTGGCCGCTCTTGGGTCTCTAGTCTTCCCAATGAGTTCCTCGCCCAGCTCCTTCAGGAACTTTAGTGCACATTTACCCCAGGCGCCCAGAGTCTCAGAGCCTATTGGCACGAACCTGTAACAACGTTCTAGGTCCCTGTACTTGTTAGTTTTCTGGGTCTCCCTGAAGGTGGCCGCCCCGCCTCCCTCAGCTGCGCTGTAAGGTAGATAGGTATCAGCCAATGTGGATGCACACGTGTAGTCCCACACGACCTGTTTACCTTCCCTCCACGGCTGCAGGGTGACTCCATCTGGGCGTTTTTGGCTGTTGTCAGGCCTGCACAACTGAGGTTCCCTTTGTGCTGGGCACCCAGCTGAAGCCAAACTTCTCTTGATGATGTCACTGACTGCTTCATGTCTGGCAATCTTTCCTTGTGTCTTACGACAGATGAGACCATGGCTGCCGTATTGGTCTGCCCGTGCATGGCCGCAAACACACCGGTGTTCGGTGTGTTTGCGGAGCGGAGGGGCGGAGATAGGGGCGGCAAGGCGCAGAGCAACACCAATACTTAGGGTCCGATGGTCCAGGCGGGTGCCCAAGGCGGAATTAGGGACTGCCAACAGGAAGTCCCCGGCATGGGGAGCTTGCACAGCTAGAAGACGCGCTTTGTCCTTCCTGGAAGCTGCCTCCAGCAATGATGTGGCGATGTTCTCCACTATGGGGCTATCCCATTTGGACTGTTTGCAGTCATTTGGAAAAGCCGGTCGAGGATGAGAGTTGACAAGAGTGTCCCACTGACCGGCTCCTTCCGCGAATTTGGGATCATGAATCCCAATGAAGTCTCTTAGGTGTTCCGGTAGTATTTCTTTAACTAATTCACCTGTTGCACTGGTCGAGGATAAGAATGCCGGCAATGCTAACTGTGTCGCCTTGCGAATACCTATCCCCCCGAGTCTAACTGGGAGCGTTGCTTGGTCCCATTGGTCATCTTGCAGGGGAAGGTTTAACACTTTCACGGTTATTGACCTTAGGAGTGTGTCATATTCTGTTAATTTTGGGCTGTCGAAGGAGGGAGCACACCTTAGGAAATAGGTCAGTCTGGGTAAAGCCAGGCACCTTGTGAGAAGGTACAGAGCATCGTGGGCGTCCAAAGCCCCTATTCTTCCCTTCATCCTCCTCAGGTCGTTCAGCTTTTCTTCGAGGACTACCTCAATGGCGCTCGAGCCCAGAGGTGCCCCTAGCAGCACACTGTCGGTGGGAGCGATCACTTGGGCTCCTGGCAATATGGTTCGCACTGCATCTATGGTTGGTTGGCTAGATGAGATGATTTCACACTTTAATGGGTTTAGGGTGAGTCCTAACTCCTCTCCCTTAGATTTCACCAGCTGTAGATCTTCTAGCAGGGACTCCTGTGCCCCTGCCAGGGTGCCATCGTCCAGGAACCAGATCTTGAGTTCGCTGGTCAACATGCTTGTGACCTCTTTAACAGCCATGCAAAAAAGAAAAGGGGCATATATATATATATATATATATATATATATATATATATATATATATATATATATATATATATATATATATATATATATATATATTAGTATATTTTGGTAGCAGTCTTTCCAGTAGACATATATTATTAAATATGACCGAAAAAGTAAGATTAATAATTCTAACACGAATTTTCTCAATCTTTCGTACATTACGCTTCACTGTTGGAGGTAAATCAAAAATCACTTCTCCAAAATTCATTTTTATTTCTAGTCTGACGCGACACGGGCGCGTTTCGTAAAACTTATTACATTTTCAAAGACTTCACAAATACACAACTGATTAGAACTTACGTATCTCTGATTTTACATCTACATTTGAGTGAGGTGGGAGGGGTGATGTGGCAATAACACAAGACAGAACAAGAGGGGATATTAATACCCACCTCAAGACTCCGCTCCAATATAGAAGCATCAAGAAATATGGACCAATAGGCTTTCTACAAACACTTCTATTCAATACCCATTGTTTCTGTTCTGTCTTGTGTTGATACTTTTAATACCCTATTAATATCCCCTCTTGTTCTGTCTTGTGTTAATGCCACATCACCCCTCCCACCTCACTCAAATGTAGATATAAAATCAGAGATACGTAAGTTCTAATCAGTTGTGTATTTGTGAAGTCT
This sequence comes from Procambarus clarkii, assembly GCF_040958095.1. Taxonomy (NCBI): domain Eukaryota; kingdom Metazoa; phylum Arthropoda; class Malacostraca; order Decapoda; family Cambaridae; genus Procambarus; species Procambarus clarkii. The sequence continues at coordinate 51,424,677 of NC_091160.1, read as the reverse complement.
TTGAAAATGTAATAAGTTTTACGAAACGCGCCCGTGTCGCGTCAGACTAGAAATAAAAATGAATTTTAGAGAAGTGTTTTTTGATTTACCTCCAACAGTGAAGCGTAATGTACGAAAGATTGAGAAAATTCGTGTTAGAATTATTAATCTTACTTTTTCGGTCATATTTAATAATATATATATATATATATATATATATATATATATATATATATATATATATATATATATATATATATATATATATATATATATATATATATATATATATATTATTATATAATATATATATATATATATATATATATATATATATATATATATATATATATATATATATATATATATATATATATATATATATATATATATATATATATATATATTAGTATATTTTGGTAGCAGTCTTTCCTGTAGACATATATTATTAATTATATATTATTATATATTATTGTTATCCCTACAGACAAAAGTCAGAGGATACAAGTGACGATTTACTATAAAACCAGAAAAACGGCCAGCCTACTCATAAGAAACTCTCCAGACACAAAACAGAACGCTTTAAAAGAGACTAACGTCGTCTATGCCTTCAAATGCCCTCTTGGGGACTGTAAGCTCCAAATAACCCAGTATATAGGCAAGACAACAACATCTCTTTCTAGGCGTTTAACGATGCATAAGCAACAGGGCTCCATTAAGGAACATATAATCTCTTCCCACAACCAAACCATCGCCAGAGAAATCCTAGTAAACAACACAGAAATCATCGATAGATACAGCGATAGCAGGCGGCTTGACGTTTGCGAGGCATTACACATCAAGAAGTCAACACCAGCAATCAACAGCCAATTAATGCACAACTATATTCTACCCACCTCAAGACTCCGCTCCAATATAGAAGCATCAAGAAATATGGACCAATAGGCTTTCTACAATCACTTCTTTTCAATACCCATTGTTTCATGTTCTGGCTTGTGTTGATGAAATTAATACCTTATTAAATACCACCTCACCCCATCCACCTCACTCAAATGTAGATATAAACAAAATCGGAGATATGTAAGTTCTCACAGGAGACATCTCCCTTCACGCAGGGTGCAGTCGCACCTCCACAGATCTCCAGTATCATCTATTGATACTGGTGATGGCTCAAAAGGCCACCACTTACGAGCTATTCATGCCCGTGCCATTTTTTCAGTGGCTTCATCTTCATCTTAACTCATTCACAAGGGAGACATCTCCCGTCATGCAGGGTGCATTCGCACCTCCACAGATCTCCAGTATCAGCTCTTGATACTGGTAATGGCTTAAAAGGGCCACCACTTACGGGCTATTTATGACCGTGCCACTTTTTGGGTGGCTTCATCTTCATCTTAACATATTCACATGGGAGACATCTCCCGTCATGCAGGGTGCATTCGCACCTCCACAGATCTCCAGTATCAGCTGTTGATACTGGTAATGGCTCAAAAGGGCCACCACTTACGGGCTATTCATGCCCGTGCCACCTTTTGGGCGGCTTAATCTTCATCAATCAATCAATCTGTAAGTTCTATTCAGTTGTGTATTTGTTAACTAAAGTATTTGAAAATGTAATAAGTTTTACGAAACGCGCTCAAGTGTCGCGTCAGACTAGAAATAAAAATGAATTTTGGAGAATTGATTTTTGAATTACCTCCAACAGTGAAAAGAAATGTACGAAAGATTGAGAAAATTCGTGTTAGAATTATTAATCTTACTTTTTCGGTCATATTGAATAATATATATATATATATATATATATATATATATATATATATATATATATATATATATATATATATATATATATATATATATATGTCGTACCTAGTAGCCAGAACGCACTTCTCAGCCTACTATGCAAGGCCCGATTTGCCTAATAAGCCAAGTTTTCCTGAATTAATATATTTTTTCTAATTTTTTTCTTATGAAATGATAAAGCTACCCATTTCATTATGTATGAGGTCAATTTTTTTTTATTGGAGTTAAAATTAACGTAGATATATGACCGAACCTAACCAACCCTACCTAACCTAACCTAACCTATCTTTATAGGTTAGGTAGCCGAAAAAGTTAGGTTAGGTTAGGTTAGGTAGGTTAGGTAGTCGACAAAACATTAATTCATGAAAACTAGGCTTATTAGGCAAATCGGGCCTTGCATAGTAGGCTATGCAAGGCCCGATATATATATATATATATATATATATATATATATATATATATATATATATATATATATATATATATATATATATATATATATATATCGCCCGATATATATATATATATATATCAAGGCCCGATATATATATATATATATATATATATATATATATATATATATATATATATATATATATATATATATATATGTATATATATATATATATATATATATATATATATAATACATATATATATATATATATATATATATATATATATATATATATATATATATATATATATATATATGTGTGTGTATATATGTATATATATATATGTCGTACCTTGTAGCCAGAATGCACTTCTCAGCCTACTATACAAGGCCCGATTTCCCTAATAAGTCAAGTTTTCATGAATTAATTGTTTTTCGACGACCTAACCTACCTAACCTACCTAACCTAACCTAACCTAACTTTTTCGGCTACCTAATCTAAGCTAACCTATAAAGATAGGTTAGGTTAGGTTAGGTAGGGTTGGTTAGGTTCGGTCATATATCTACGTTAATTTTAACGCCAATAACAAATAATGACCTCATACATAATGAAATGGGTAGCTTTATCATTTAACAAGAAAAAAAATTAGAGAAAATATATTAATTGAGGAAAACTCAGCTTATTAGGCAAATCGGGCCTTGCATAGTAGGCTGAGAAGTGCATTCTGGCTACTAGGTACGACATATATATATATGCACACACACATATATATATATATATATATATATATATATATATATATATATATATATATATATATATATATATATATATATATATATATATATATATATATATATCGTACCTAGTAGCCAGAACGCACTTCTCAGCCTACTATGCAAGGCCCGATTTGCTTAATAACCCAAGTTTTCATGAATTAATTGTTTTTTGACTGCCTAACCTACGTAACCTAACCTAACCTAACTTTTTCGGCTACCTAACCTAACCTAACCTATAAAGATAGGTTAGGTTAGGTTAGGTAGGGTTGGTTAGGTTCGGTCATATATCTACGTTAATTTTAACTCCAATAAAAAAAAATTGACCTCATACATAATGAAATGGGTAGCTTTATCATTTCATAAGAAAAAATTAGAGAAAATATATTAATTCAGGAAAACTTGGCTTATTATTCAAATAGGGCCTTGCATAATAGGCTGAGAAGTGCGTTCTGGCTACTAGAAAAAAACAGAAAATAATAAATACAGAATATGCGGTCATATTCAATGAAACATATATATATATATATATATATATATATATATATATATATATATATATATATATATATTAACAAGAAAAAAAATTAGAGAAAATATATTAATTCAGGAAAACTCAGCTTATTAGGCAAATCGGGTCTTGCATAGTAGGCTGAGAAGTGCATTCTGGCTACTAGGTACGACATATATATATACACACACACACATATATATATATATATATATATATATATATATATATATATATATATATATATATATATATATATATATATATATATATATATATATATATATATATATGTCGTACCTAGTAGCCAGAATGCACTTCTCGGCCTACTATGCAAGGCTCGATTTGCCTAATAAGCAAAGTTTTCCTGAATTAATATATTTTCTCTAATTTTTTTCTTATGAAATGATAAATCTACCCATTTCATTATGTATGAGGTCATTTTTTTTATTGGAGTTAAAATTAACGTAGATATATGACCGAACCTAACCAACCCTACCTAACCTAACCTAACCTTTCTTTATAGGTTAGGTTGGGTTAGGTTGCCGAAAAAGTTAGGTTAGGTTAGGTTAGGTAGGTTAGGTAGTCGAAAAACAATTAATTCATGAAAACTTGGCTTATTAGGCAAATTGGGCCTTGCATAGTAGGCTGAGAAGTGCGTTCTGGCTACTAGGTACGACATATATATATATATATATATATATATATATATATATATATATATATATATATATATATATATATAACTTTAGAACACTTTCCCACCAGGAGACTCGAATCCTAGCCAGCACAGAAGCCTTCCCGCAACTGGCATAACAGGTACGCCTTAACCCTCTCCACCACCTGCTCAGACCCTTAAAAGAGATGGTAATATCGGAGTATTTAAATACCACAAAGATCACCACCTCCCAAGAGCACTAGAGCAAGTGAGGGGTCATTTAGACGTTAATTTCATCAAGTCCCTGTTAATATGGGAAGACACAGTGTCTATGCTTAAGGCACAACTCTCCTAAACACGAGAGTCAAGTATATATATATATATATATATATATATATATATATATATATATATATATATATATATATATATATATATATATATATATATATATATATATTACAGCAATTCCTGGATGTACTAATAACAAAAACAGGAACCTTTTTAAGCACCAACGTATATACCAAGCCCACCAACATAGGATTATGCCTGAACTGTAGAAGTGAGTGCTCCCAAAGATACAAAGCCAGTGTTCTCAATGCTTATATTCGTCGAGCGCTTACCCACTGCTCTGAATGGAGCAACGTGAGTAGAGAGTTTGAAAGAGTAACTCAGGTATTGGTGAACAACGGATATAGCAACGCGGAAATAAACGCTGCTATAAGAAGACACTTGGACCGTTGGTATAATCCAGAACCTAGAACAGAAACCACAACACCTCCAATAAAATTATATTACAAATCAACCATGCACAGTGAACATATAAAAGAGGAAAGAATAATGAAAGAAATAATCCGTAAAGGAGTAAAAAGCACTACTCCAAACCAAAACATAAACCTGATAATATTCTACAAAACCAAAAAGACTTCCGAACTCCTTATCAAAAACAGGCCGAAGCCGACGGAGAACCCTCTACAGCAGTCAAGCGTTGTATACATGTACACTTGCCCCCACGAAGGATGTAACCTTCAATCTAAGGACATAGGTATGACGTCGACCAAGCTGACGAGGCGTTTGACATGCGATCTTCAATCCGGTGCTTCTAGGAATCACATGAGACAAGCCCATGACATCACTCCAACAAGAGAAATGTTGAACAAGAATACCTGCATATTAGACAAAACCCAAGATGCAAGAAGATTACAAATTCTTGAGGCAATTCACATAAGAATAGAACAACCTACCATGAACACCCAAATCACGGAACTATTTACTCTACCCACCATGAGAGTTAGGTCAAGACCAGAACATAACGATGCCAACACAGAAGACAATGTCCAACATAACAGGCCAATTACACTGGATTAATCTTTGTGTTTAGATAGGAGCTGCCTCGTATGGGCCAATAAGCCTTCTGCAGTTACCTCTATGTTTCACCTCACATTTATCCCTTATGTATCCCCCCATGTTTTCACCTTTATTGTATTATCACCTGACCCAGTGTGGGTATAAAATCAACTAGTATTGTAAGATCTGTTCACTTGAGAATGAACCATGGAGGTTCGAAACGTTGTGCAAATTGTATAAATAAGTGTAATACACTCTATAGTAAATCACTTCTTTTCTTCACCTTAAAAGTACGAAAATGAATTTTGGAGAACTCCTATTTCAACTAAGCCCTGATGCTAAGAAATTAGTTAGAGGGATAGAAGCCCTAAACCAGAAAATAATAAATACAGAATATGCGGTCATATTCAATGAAACATATATATATATATATATATATATATATATATATATATATATATATATATATATATAGGGATTTAAAGTAATCCCTATATATATATATATATATATATATATATATATATATATATATATATATGGTGATGGGAAAGTAATTATATATGGATAAAGTGATGAACTGTTGTATTTAATGTACCTCCCCCTTTTGTTTTACTTGCATTACTGAGCCCACCCCTTGAAAGCCAATACTAACTTGGGGCCGGATACCAGAACTTTAATTCCACCAGAAAATAACCCGGTTGCGACTCATTGTGGCCGTAACAGCATCAAACCAGAAAAGTATACTTAACGTGAGCGTGCGAGAACACTAAGGTCTGCCGATATCGCGTCTGTCAGTCCCTGGCGTCCACTGCTGTGTACACATAATTACGGGTCGTGATTATAATTGTAGACTCGTTATTAAACAGATGAGCATTGTAGACCACGTGATGGTATTGAATGGCGGTCGTCTGTGGAGCTACCACACGACTATTGTTGTGCGACTCGTCAGCCATGCCACTCTTCACGTCTTGTCTGTGATAAAAATAATGGCGTCTCCCTCAACCCTCTCACATTCACAATAGAATTTAGTAAGGACGGAGAACTATTTTCCGTGTAATTACTTACGTAATGCGTTAAGGAGAATAGGGTTGCAATTGTAGGGAATTAAATATTGTTTATATTCTCGCTAGATGCTGTTGATTAAGCACAGTGTCCTTACTAACGAGAAATGGGGAGAATTTCCATGGCGTTCGTATATAACAGATAAAACTGTTATTTAGTGATAATTTTAGTTAATAACTCGGTTATTGGATCATTTGTGGTTATATTATCAGTAATTAATTATTATACAGAATACTGATAAAAGTAGAGGACCTTATTCAATTCTCTAACAGGTTGGTAATAATTATGTCCAGCTGGACATTATCTGACGCAATATGCTTCCCGATGTCGTGAGAATTTTAGCAAATGACGCACAGATAGAGAAATATGAATTTATATAGGCACTACAGTTAGTAGAGTTAATAGTTACTGTGGTTAATACTATTGTATTAACCACAGTAACTATTACTGGTATAATGATGTATTGTAATACAAGAAATGATGTATTAGTGTTGGAAAGTTTCCAACAGTTGTTGATGGAATGGCTGAACGAATGAGAGGACACTGGTACCTGTATCAGTGGTGCCTTGAATTGAGGAGCGTTCAGCCTACCTATCATCTGAGACGTGGGACAATGTTTCACGAAGTTTTTGATATCTCGAATCATACCTGGCCAGTAGTAGTTCTCTTTCAGGGATTTGTAGGTCTTGTAGAAGCCGTAGTGTGAGTGAGATCCATGGACCAGACGCAAGATATCCGGCCGTATGCTGGTGGGAACTACCAGTTGGTTGATATTGACCCAATCGTCGTCCTCCTTCAATTTGCTGGGTCTATATTTACGGTAGAGTATTTGGGTCTCTACAAATAACCCAGGGATACTGTCTGATTGTGTCTCATCCTGAAAGAATAAGGATGTTAAGGATAGATCCTCTCTCTGCAAGTTACGGAACTCCAGCATGGTGAGATTCGGTGGGAGGCTCTGAAAATCTTGAGGGACAGCTGGAGCAGGAGGAGCAGCTGGTTGCGGGTGTGCGACTTGTGCACGTGTCGTCACCAGAACAGGATGGGAGACGTCATCAGAATCATCATTTGCTTGGACCTCTTCTTTAACAAACTGCAAGATAGGATTTTCCACTGATGAGTCACATACCTATTTTTTTTTGTGATGATTAGATTCGTAGGTTGTTGATCTTCTGTCAAGTCGTTGCCCAGGAGAAGTTGAACTCCTGACATGGGAAAAGGCTTTTCTCGGATGGCGACTTGGACTTCACCTTGTATGAACGAACAATCCAGGCGGACTCTGGCAAGTGGATAAGGGGTAGTTGCAGTGAGATCTGTAATGAGGACAGTTTCTCCGGTGTAGGTGACAGTGGGTACAGCTGACTTCAGAAGTATAGACTGTAGAGCAGCTGTGTCCTTCAAGATATTCACTTTGAACCTTCCCACTGATTCTGCACCGCTGACAGAGACAGTTCCGGGGTACAGGTGTATGTTGAAGAGAGAAAGATCATTGGATGAAATAAAAATATTCTTCACAGGCTTAGGAATCTTATGAATTTTAGGAGGTGATTTGGGCTTTGTCTCACGGCTGACCTTACAGTGAGGAATAGTACACTTTTCTATGGTATGCCCATAGTCTTTACAGTAACGGCAGTACAAAGAGGACTTCACATTACTGGTACTCACTTTTTGAGGACTAGACCTAGATGTCTTACTAGAAGGTGTGTCGGATGGTACTCTGTGAATAAGACTGTAGGAGTCAGCCAACTGTGCACATCTAGTAAAGTTACTTTCTTCCTTGTTTGCTAGGTAAAGACGTATGTAATTATTAACAAGCCTAAGGAATTCTTTCACCAGGATGAGGTTGATGAGATCTGTAAAGGTGGAGACTTGTGCTGCTTCCAACCACTTCATGAAATATCTCTTTTTGTTATTTGCAAACTCAAGGTAAGTAGTAGCACTCACTTTAAAGTAATCCCTAAACTTGCGTCTGTAGTTCTATATGGATAGGAGGTAGGCATCGAGCACTGCCTGTTTCAATACTTTGTAGTCGGTTTCAGACGCCATAGTACTGTGCCACGGCAACTGTACCTGTCAAGTGAGACCTGAGAAGTACAGACCACTGATCCTGAGGCCAGCTGAGTTGGTTAGTGCCTTGGTGTCTCCCTCTCTGGCCAGTCACCACTAAATATTAGTAGTGAAAAGCGTCACTTACTGTAGCCCCATGGGTCTTCCCTCAATCCTCATGGTGCCACTGTTCACCAAGGAGAGTCTCCCAGTCTATCTCGGGCCGGCCTCGTAGCCTAAGACGAGTGAGGACACGATCACCTCACTTGATCATGTGCCAGCCCCGACAGAGGACTCTACCGCTCACTAAAGGTCGCCAACTGGTGTTTCCCGTGTCCAGTAACACCTCAGTGGAAATAGTAATAATGTAGTAGTAGCAGTGGCTCCATAGAACAGTGATTAAGTTGGTAACAGGTAAGTATATGTTTAAATCATTCACTCTCAGTAGCAACAAGGTAATGGAGTGTTGATACAAACACGACGGTGGTTTTGTATTTTACTTAAAAGATTAAAGAATCCCAACTCTGGATCAACAATATGGCAAAGGCACAAATGAGCAGCTTCCTCTCCGCCTCTTCATAATTCTGGAACACTCAAACGGCAACACTCCCGGCTGTCGCGTGTGTTCCCACGCTCCTCATGCAGTATTATCGAACGTTTGGCAAATCGCGAGATGCCACGCCCACTCACTCTATTCACTGTACTGACACTGCTCACTATACTTTCAATATTGGCGTGAGGCGCCTATTATCCTTTCATGATCACAGTATATCACTACACTGGCATATCACAGTTAATCACTATACATATGAATATACTATCTAATATCTCCAGTGTATATAGATCGCTTCTTCAACATTTATAATAATAATGTAACACCAGGCACATAGCCTTACACTACTAAAGTGTACATTCATACATATATACTCTGGCACAAACCTATAATATAAATGACACTCCAGGCACACAGCCTATAATATAAATGACACTTCAGGCACACAGACTATAATATAAATGACACTCCAGGCACACAGCCTATAATATAAATGACACTTCAGGCACAAAGCCTATAATATAAATGACACTCCAGGCACACAGCCTATAATATAAATGACACTTCAGGCACACAACCTATAATATAAATGATACTCCAGGCACACAACCTATAATATAAATGATACTCCAAGCACACAACCTATAATATAAATGATACTCCAGGCACACAACCTATAATATAAATGATACTCCAAGCACACAACCTATAATATAAATGATACTCCAGGCACACAACCTATAATATAAATGACACGTAGATATTAATGTCCTTGTCACAGTAATCTCTTCATCAAACCACAGGTGCAATCACACACCACATATATATCTCGTGAGAGCTCTATTGCATCTCCTCACAACTGTGTCTCACTAGAAACATAGACATTGGTGAGCCCTGCTCACGACATAGAAGATACTCTGGCTAATAGCTAACTAAAGGGGAATGGAAAATAAAACTGAATTACCTACTTCCACCATCTATGATGTGGACTCGCCCTCTGTTGAGGGTTGAATTGAAGCTCCTGGTCTCGGCTCACGACTTGCTGTAGGGAACACCCCCCCCCATTCTGATGCTCTTCCCAGGACTTCAACCAACTCCCAAAAATGCGTTTTCTCTGTACTCTTCCCTCTGCAGGTTCCGTGCTCTTCCACAACCTCTTGAAGGGTTGGAGTCGGTCTCCTGGCCGTCGCCTCCTCCTCACAACTACTTCTGCCATCCTTACTCATGGTTGCAGTCGTTCGTATTCCCAGCTAGTTTGTTCTTCTCCTTCCTCACCGTGAACTGGCCCAGCCGGTACGTCATCACCTAACTGGTGAAACTGTACAGTCGTCCCGGACGTCACTGCTCAGGTTTCACTCTTGCAAAGCACCTGTCACTGGAGCACTCGTTGCTCGTTTCCCGTCAATTCCTTCTTCTGTCCGACACACGGAGATTAGGAAGACCTCACAGGGTGCTTGCAGACCACTGTTGATGCGTAAATTCACCGGAGAGGGGCGGAAACTGTCAGATTGACAGGACCCCCTTATCGCACGTCCGCCCTTGACGACGTGTCGTATCTAACTCCTTGGCGCCACGGGGCGCGCCACCTGGACCCCCCCTTCACTCGTGACGTCATACTTGCCAGGGGCGTTTCTCATTGGCTCCCTGTACTACGTCACCGTTCTTGACCAATCTGGTGCCACTGACGTCATAACGTCTTAGCGGGAAAACGTAGGGGCCGGTGCCATCTTGGCGTCCAAAAGGGCCTAAGCCACTGGCCAAAACACTCTTCTTATGCTAATTTCTCGCCAACGTGAGCACACCTCATGCTCCCACATATGCCAAATTGTTCCCTGGAACGCAGAGAACGGTCGGGTAAAGTAGATATGACTCTTACAGCTGGCGTGGGAGAAATATAAGGGGGGGGGGGGAACACCGTCACATTAGCTAGAGCCTCAAATGAAGTAAAAAATACATCTATTTCTGTCTAGACAAAAGATGGCATCAATTTAATTGCAAAAGATGCCATCAACTTAACTGAACCTTCCCTGAGGTTAGCTTCTGTTTCCTTGCGCTGAGTGAGGTGTGTAGTTTTCAAGACAAGCTCCTTACATCCTTGCTCTAGAGCGATGGCGGCTTGTTTTTCAGCGGCTTTGTGTTCAAGTTCGGCTTGTTTCTCCTCATGGTCACGTTGTATTTCAAGTTCACGTTCTTTTACCTTAAGAACTTCCTGATCACGTTCACGTTGGAGTTCCATTTCACGTTCTCTTACCTTATTAAGAGCTTCCTCTTCGAGGGCAGCTTGTTCCCTCTCACGTACACGTTGCAGTTCAACTTATTGCTTTTGTAGTTCAAGTTGTTCCTTCTATATCTGGAGAGCTTCCTTCTGACGTTCGCGTTCGAGAGTGGCAAGCTCTATCTTCAATTTCATTGCTGCCACGTCGCTTTTATCTGCAATTAAGTGTTGATCATGAGACTCGGATGTAATATTATCATTGTTTAATAAGTGGTTCAAAATAAGGTTATGGAGATCAGTTTTAGTGGCTCCATAGGGGGCAGTAAGGTGGTACTCATTTACTAGAGTCAGCAACTCCGCCTTGGTGGCACGAATTAATGTGCCCACTTCATCGTTTGGATTCTGTCGGAACGCTGTTAGACGAAACATGAAGAATAGAATCATAGCAAATAGTTTGCAAAGAAAATACCTTAGTTGATGTACCAAAATATGAAATGGCAGACTGACAGGATGACGTGGCAACTGATAACTATCCTGTTTAAATTTAATAGTCAAGGTTACAACAATTAACTTTAGTAATTGAGTTGAGTTAATTAATTAGATCAAAAGTGAAACGAAGTGTTTCGAGGACGTAGGGAATCTTGTACTCGGTACTCTATATGGCGAGGATAAGGGCAAGAGGGAATGTGAAACATAATTGTCTCGAAGATAGTCTAAAAACAATGCAGGGATTTCTTACCTGGCCTCTTAATGGCGAGAACAAAGGTAAGAGGTTCCCTACTAAAACTTAATAGTACTTACAGAGTTACCACTCTTTGTGCTCTGGAAAAAAATGTTAACTTCCTACCTGTGTAAGTACCATATCTCTGACCGATGCGTAGGGGTGCGGAAAGTGTCAATTAATGAAGAGAACTGCTGTATGGGTCCCAACCGTACAGCATAGTCCGTGCGAGAGGAACTATGGCCTCCTGTGTCCTCCTACGTTTAGGTTGCAAAGACGTGGGCGTATTATCCCGGAGACAAACCAAAGTACCAGGGGTACCAAAGGAGGTGATCTGCCGTAATGAGAAGTTCTCCTGTAGGGACGAGAATAAGATGGAAATCACAGGATATAGCAAAGATTATTGAATAACCAATTACGAGTATGAATTTGGCCATAAAACATCACGTAATCTAAGGTCAATCCAAGAGTCAAATTGCTACACCTGGAAGGCAAATAGTATTAGGCACCATCAAAATACTCAAAAATAGGAGTTCTGAAAAGATAAACCTGTAAGTAAGTCAAGTACAATTACCACAACATTAAGTGAAGAGTCTAGGAGCATACCTGAGCGAGGCTCCTAGGACAGGCCCCCAAGTATATGTTACGGTAAAATCACTAAGAGCAGTGGCTTAGAGCAGATGGAATGCTACAAACATATAAACAAAAAAAAGTAAAAGCAATTTAAAATGAAACTGCTATGTTGACTTTTTCATGATGAAGTAAATACAGGATAAAATATATGAAAATGAAAAATTTGAATACTTTAATATGAAAAAATTAGCTTTAACAAATAACAATACTGAAAATAGTTCCTTAAAAACTTGACTTATTGACAGGGGTGCAAAACAATCAAGCAGAAAATTTAACATTATGTTAGATAACATAAAATAAATGGTGCTGAAAATACTATATGCCAGGCTGCGTAGATCTACCACCATGCTAGGTAGTGTGAGGGTAAGTCCACCATGCTAAGTAGTGTAAGTAAGTCCGGCCACTCACGCTGCCCGCTGTCTTCATCCGGCAGTAGATAACATACGTGCTGTCCCACAGCCTAATCTACTCCTAACGACTCCTAGAAGCACTAGTAAATACCTAAATATAACAATAGGCCTATCTTGCCTAACATCAAGAGAAATATGGGAGGGAGAAATATCCACCTTATCAAGTCCTGCCCTCCGACGCTTGGATTCCAATGGTCGCCAGGGTTCCTCAGTCCCTCACGTCGTTTCTTGACGTTCCAGATTAGTCACTAGTCCATAGGCATCGTGAAGACTCTCGTCATCTCCGTACTCGCTCCCATAATGAAGTTCTGGACGCTGACTCGTCAAGTCGTCTCTGCATACATCGTTTTCCCCAAGCACTCCTTCACCAAGACCATTCACACATGGATCAGGATGCGTCTTCACCCTTCTGAGTTCCATGTGGACATGATCCAATCACAACAACTCTTGACACATGAGTTTCACTGACGGTGAGCCACTTCTTGCTCTTGCCACAGTCACTCCCTCGACCCTTTCAAGACTATCAGCTCACAGCTCTCAGCGTTCTTACACCGCTGGAACTCGGCTCCTCGCACTTCCCTGAAGTACTGCAGTCCTTGGTAGTCACTATAAACTTGTCAGGCTGTGTAATCCCACTGAATGAGTCTCCTTGATCTCAGAACTCGAGAGCTCAATCAGCGCACATCCACTCTCAATGAAGCATCGCAAATCTCTGAGCGCCTGGCGCTCTGTAGGCGATGAGCCAGGCCTCCCGGTGACATCACTGACCCAGGGGTGGACTCTCATTGGTCAATCACGTCATGTGACCTGAGCCAGCTAATCACCACCCGGGTGGCGTCGTACACAAAATGGCGGATTTGAAGACAGGGGAACGCCATTTTGTTGTACCTAGGGCGCGACTTTCACCCCCCCCCCTTACCTACAAACTTAAAAAACAAATTTCTCCACAGATAAGTAACCATTTTGGTAGTCTCATACATCAAAAGACTCCCTGAATCTCAGAGAACCTGCATGGTAAGCTGATATGACTCTTAAAGCTGGTATTTGGGAGAAATAGGAGAGGGCACTGTAACATACCCCTCCCCTTAAAATAAGACTCATATCTGTTAATAAACCTGGAAGAGGGCATCTGCTTCCACATTCTCCTTTCTTTAATGTGCCTGATTTCCAACCAGTACTCTTGTAACAGTCTTATCAGCCCATCAGTCTTATCAGTCTTGTAACAGCTCATCTTGTCAGCCTTTGGTTCGAGTTCTTCATTCTGTGCACGAACGTCAAGGGGTAATGATTGGTGAACACTCGCACCGGTCTAGTACTTCCACCCACATAGACGATGAAATGCTTCAGTGCCAAGATCAGGGCTAAGGCTTCCGTTTCCACTGTACTATAAGCCCTCTGGTATTTTTCGAATTTCTTCGAGTAGAATGCCACTGGACGGTGAACTCCATCCTTCTCTTGAGCTAATATGGCTCCAATCCCTACATCGCCAGCGTCGACATACAAGATAAAGTTTGACTCGAAGTCAGGTGAAATCAGCACTGGCGCTTCGGTTAACAACTTAGTCATCTCGAATGATTCCTGACAGGCTTCACCTATCTTCCATCTAACGTTCTTAGACAGTATTTTAGTCAGGGGGTTTGCCACTGTCGAGAAGTTCTTGCAAAACCCTCTATAGTACCAATCATCCCCAGATATCGTAACAACTCCTTCCATGTCCTGGGAATCGGATATTATTTCATTGCCACCACTATGTTGTTACTCTCACTTTCGCACCCTCCTGCTCCACGGGAAAGTATGGCTTTAAACGGTTTATATGACATACTCGTGTCTTGCAGGGGCGATCCGGCTTACTGATCACATAACGTACAGGACCCACAAGCCTGACAACCGAGTATGGACCACCAAAGCGTGATTTGGTCACTCTACCTCTCCCAAGTAGCAACATCATCACTCTGGGTCCCGCATCAAACTTCCTTGGGACAGCACTTATGTCGTACCAAATCGACATCCTTTCTTGAGCTGTCTTCAGGTGCTCAGCAGCTAGCTCCTTCTCCGTTTTTAATCGTTCACGGAATTTCTGCTCATACTCCTCCATTGTCACTAACGTCTTATTCGCTGTCAACTGCTTCTTCAGCATCAATAACAGGCTCCTTACTTCGTGCCCAAACACTAGTTGCAATAGGGAGAATCCCAGAGTCTCAACTATAGCATCTCGGATTACAAAATGGTCACCCTGGTAGCATGGGTGACTGGTAGAAGTGGTTAAGGTCTCTTGTACAACAATGTGATGGTCGAGTGGTTAAGGACTCCTGAACAACAGTTGCATTGTGCTTCTTGCAGTATGGGTTCGAGTCACTTCTGGGGTGAGGAGTTTTCAGTTGCATATATGCCTGGGGACCATTCAGGCTTATTTGGATTTGTGTTGCTCACGTGGAACCAAAAAAAGAGGTGATATGATATAATACTATGCCCAAGATTACCATCAGAGTGCCGTCAGGATGATGGGCAAATAGCCTCAGCTACCGTCATCTTTTGTCATCTATTGTACGGTCATGATCGTTGAGTGGTTAAGGTCTCCCTGTACACCAGCTGCATAGTACTCCTGGCAGTATGGGTTCGAGTCACTTCTGGAGTGTAGAGTTTTCAGTGTCATATATACCTGGGGACCATTCACATTATTTGCACATGTGGCCCCAAAAAGAAGTGATTTGATAAAATAACTATGCCCAAGATAACAATCAGACTGCTGTCGGGATGATGGGCAAATAGCTTTGGCTACCGTCATCTTTTGTATGGTCATAATGGTTGAGTGGTTAATGTCTCCTATACACCAGTTGCATAGTGCTCCTGGCAGTTTGGGTTCGAGTCACTTCTGGGGTGTAGAGTTTTCAGTTGCATATATGCCTGGGGACCATTCAGATTATTTGCATATGTGTTGCTCACATGGCCCCCCCCCCCAAATATGAGGTAATTTGATAAAATAATGATGCCCAAGATTATCATCAGGGTGCCGTCGAGATGATGGGCAAATAGCCTCGGCTACCATCATCTTTTGTACGTTCATGATCGTTGACTGGTTAATGTCTCCTGTACACCAGTTGCATAGTGCTTCTGGCAGTATGGGTTCGAGTCACTTCTGGGGTGTAGAGTTTTCAGTGTCGTATATGCCTGGGGACCATTCAGTTTGATTCGCATTTGTGTTGCTAACATGGCCCCCAAAAAAGACGTCATTTGATAAAATAAATATGCCCAAGATTACCATCAGGGTGCCGTCAGGATGATGGGCAAATAGTCTCAGCTGCCATCATCTTTTGTATGGTCATTATGGTCAAGTGGTTAAGGTCTCCTATACACCAGTTGCATAGTGCTCCTGGCAGTATGAGTTCGAGTCACTTCTGGGGTGTAGAGTTTTTAGTTGCATATATGCCTGGGGACCATTCAGATTATTTGCATATGTGTTGCTCACGTGGCCCTCCAAAAAGGAGGTGATTTGATAAAATACTATGCCCAAGATTACCATCAGAGAGCCGTCGGGAAGATGGGCAAATTGCCCATCTTCCCGCCTTGAACTCCCTGGGGAGTTCGAGGCGGGAGCCAGAGGGATGATGTTGCTACCTGGGAGAGGTAGAGTGACGGAATCACGCTAGGGAGCCGGTCGACCGAACGGACAGCACACTGGACTTGTGATCCTGTGGTCCTGGATTCGATCCCAGGCGCGAACGAGAAACAATGGGCAGAGTTTCTTTCACCCTATGCCCCTGTTACCTAGCAGTAAAATAGGTACCTGGGTGTTAGTCAGCTGTCACGGGCTGCTTCCTGGGGGTGGAGGCCTGGTCGAGGACCGGGCCGCGGGGACACTAAAAAAGCCCCGAAATCATCTCAAGATAACCTCAAGATTGGTGGTCCATACTCGGTTGTCAGGCCTGTGGGTCCTGAAAGTTATGAGATCAGCATACCAAATCGCCCCCGCAAGACAAAGGTATGTCATATCAAACGTTTAAAGCCATACTTTCCCGAGGAGCAGGAGGGTGCGAGAGTGAAGGCAACAACAAAGTCGCAAGAAGGGAAATTTATTCTGTGTATGGAGATGAGCCAAGTGTTGCCAGCAGAGGAAGGAAATTGGGCCCATGTCGATGGTGCGCCCTTGTCAAATACAGAAAGTGTGATACCTCTAAAAGAGAGACTTAGTCATCTGGATAAAGGGCAAAGAGGAGATATAGTGACCCTGATAAGGAAGAACAAGTTTCTCTTCACAGATGTGCCCCAACGGCACAGGAGTGTGGTGCACGAAGTGGACGTGAGAGGAGGAAAGTCAATCAAGCATTGCGCTTCTCTGGTGAGTCCTGAGAAGAGGAAGATCATGCGACAGGAAGTTGAATATCTGCTAGCAAATGATCTCGCTGAGCCCAGGAACAGTGAGTGGAGCCCACCCTGTGTGTTGGTCATATCACATATCAAGAGTGACGGATCATATCACTTTTGCACCGAATATCGCAGAGTGAAATCCATAACCGTGTCGGATTCCCACCCTATGCCCCGAATAAGTGATTGCGTCGACCAAGTGGGAAACGCAAGGTTTGTCACCAAGGTCGACCTGCTGAAAGGGTATTATCAAATTCCTTTGTCTCCCAGTGCAAGAAAGATCTCAGCGTTTGCTACTCCAAACGGTTTGTATCAGTGCAAAGTGCTTCCGTGTGGTATGAAAAACAATAGAAGTTGTTTTCAGAGGATGATGAACGAAGTACCAAGAGGGATGGAAGGCTGCACCGTGTTTATAGACGATATAGTGGTGTATGCCAATAGCTGGAAATAACACATTAATCAACTGAGGCAGTTGTTCCGACGGTTGGAAAAAGCGAACCTGACAGTTAATCTGGCCAAGAACAAGTTGGGGAAGGCCAGATTAGAATATTTAGGTTTCG